>NW_018408590.1:138893-139339 GCF_002113885.1 Mizuhopecten yessoensis
AAGTAACAGGGATGTTACAGTAGTTACAGTCTTCCCCCTAACCTGTGAGTAACAGGGATTGTACAGTAGTTACAGTCTACCCCCTAACCTGTAAGTAACAGGGATGGTACAGTAGGTACAGTCTACCCCCTAACCTGTAAGTAAACGGGATGTTACAGTAGTTACAGTCTTCCCCCTAAACAGGGATGGTACAGTAGTTACAGTCTACCCTCTAACCTTTGAGTAACAGGGATGGTACAGTAGGTACAGTATACCCCCTAACTTGTGAGTAACAGGGATGGTACAGTATGGACAGTCTAACCCCTAACCTGTGAGTAACAGGGATGGTACAGTAGGTACAGTGTACCCCCTAACTTGTGAGTAACAGGGATGGTACAGTAGGTACAGTGTACCCCCTAACTTGTGAGTAACAGGGATGGTACAGTATGGACAGTCTACCCCCTAAC
>NW_018408590.1:143086-149940 GCF_002113885.1 Mizuhopecten yessoensis
TTGCACTACAAAATGCTACAGGAACACGTATCATTATACTGGTTTTTATGCCTTATCAATCAACAGACATGGCCTTAAAAACAGTTTTATTACTGTTGGTCCCGACCCTTCTGGGATATCGTTGTAAAATTTGACTGATAAGGTATGAAACTACTGTTTTATTACCTGATAATAAAAAGTAGAGCTCTCTGACATTACTCACATCATTCTTCAAACTTTGACATGATGGTCATCTGCTGAGCTTGGTTTACTGCTCAACGTTTTTCAACCAAATTGTTTCATAAAATGTACATGTATTTATAGAGAGGGTCGGGTAACAATTGTTTATGTTACATGGTCTAAGTATCATTACTCTGTGTTACAGGGTCTAAGTATCATTACTCTGTGTTACAGGCTCTAAGTATCAGTACTCTGTGTTACAGGGTCTAAGTATCATTACTCTGTGTTACAGGGTCTAAGTATCAGTACTTTGTGTTACAGGGTCTAAGTATCATTACTCTGTGTTACAGGGTCTTAGTATCATTACTCTGTGTTACAGGCTCTAAGTATCAGTACTTTGTGTTACAGGGCCTAAGTATCATTACACTGTGTCACAGGGTCTAAGTATCATTGCTCTGTGTTACAGGGTCTGAGTATCATTACTCTGTGTTACAGCCTCTAAGTATCATTACTCTGAGTTACAGGGTCTAAGTATTATTACTCTGTGTTACAGTGTCCGAGTATCATTACTCTGTAACACAGAGTACTTATACTTAGACCCTGTAACCCGGTGTAATGATACTTAGACCATGTAACACAGAGTAATGACACTCACCCTGTAACACAGAGTTATGATCCTTAGAGCCTGTAACACAGAGTAATCATACTCACCCTGTAACACAGAGTTATGATACTTAGACCCTGTAGCACAGAGTAATGATACTTTGTGTTACAGGGCCTAAGTATCATTACTCTTGTGTTACAGGGTCTTAGTATCATTACTCTGTGTAACAGGGTCTAAGTATCAGTACTTTGTGTTACAGGGCCTAAGTATCATTACTCTTGTGTTACAGGGTCTTAGTATCATTACTCTGTGCTACAGGGTCTAAGTATCACTACTCTGTGTTACAGGGTCAGAGTATCATTACTCTGTGCTACAGGGTCTAAGTATCACTACTCTGTGTTACAGGCTCTAAGGATCATAACTCTGTGTTAAAGGGTCTAAGTATCATTACACTGTGTCACAGGGTCTAAGTATCAGTACTCTGTGTTACAGGGTCTAAGTATCATTACTCTGTGTTACAGGGTCTGAGTATCATTACTCTGTGTTACAGGGTCCGAGTATCATTACTCTGTGTTACAGGGTCTAAGTATCATTACTCTGTGTTACAGGGTTTAAGTATCATGGAAGATTTGTTGTTGGAAAGACATCAAGAGAAGGTGACAGATCTTGATGGTGATGCCTGAGGAATTTGACATTTTGAGGAGATACCTATACCAGTGGAAGTGCCAAATAATAATACTCAACCAAATATATACCTCTGACCTTTTGACTCTTTTGTAAACTGACATGAAAGTTAAATAATCGAGAGTGAAAACATTGAATGTCAATTCCATGAGCAAATTTGAATTACTGCATTGAACATGCTCCTAGTTTATGAAATACCTCAATCTGAAATATCATGATATCAGTTCGGTACCGTGCTAAATAAAATGAATTTTGAAGTGTAAATACACATACAAATGTGCAATATATGACTGTTTCAAACTTTATCATTAACCAAAAACAGACTGCTCTTGAAAATTAATTACACTATAATTGTAACTTTTCCAATTATTGTGATTTTTCTGTTTTCTGTACGTATACTTTCCAATATTTTTAGCTCACCTGGTCCGAAGGACCATGTTGAGCTTAATGCCATATACCGCAGCGTCGTCGATCAACTTTTCCTTTAAAACGCTACTAGTCATGAACGACTGAGCAGATATTGACCAAATTTGGTCAGAAGCATCCTTGGGAGAAGGGGAACAATTTTTTTATAAAAGGTGGGTCTGGCCCCCCTGGGGGCTGAGGGACGGGGTCCATGAGGGGAAATATAGCAAATTCTTTAAAATACTTCTTCTTCTGTAAGAATGAAAGGATTTGTTCCATATTTGGTCAGAAGCATCCTTGGGAAAAGGGGAACCAATTTTGTATAAAAGGTGGGTCTGGCCCCCCTGAGGGCTGAGGGGCGGGGCCCAATAGGGGAAATATAACAAATTCTTTAAAATCCTTCTTCTTCTGTAGGAATGAAAGGATTTGTTCCATATTTTGTCTGAAGCATCCTTGGGTGAAGATAAACCCAAGAATTTTGTATAAACTGTGGGTCTGGCTTCCCAGGGGCCTGAGGGGCGGGGCCGACTAGGGGAAACATAGCAAATTATTCTTTAAAATCCTTCTTCTTCTGTAGGAATGAAAGTATTTGGTCCATATTTTGGTGTGGAGCATCCTTGGGAAAAGGGGAACCAATTTTGTATAAACAGTGGGTGTGGCCCCCCTGGGACCAGAGGGGCAGGCTAAATAGGGGAAATAGAGGTAAAACCTTTAAAATCCTTCATCTACCATAGGTATTAAGTGCTTTTATCCTAATTTAGTCTGGAGCATCCTTGGGCCAAGGGGACTTAATTTTGTATAAGCAGTGGGTGTGGTCTCCCAGGGGACAAGGGCAGGGTCCAATAGGAGAAATAGAGGTAAAACCTTTAAAACCTTCTTCGACCATCAGGATTAAGGGATTTTATCCTAATTTAGTCTGGAGCATCCTTGCAATTGGGTCAAGGGGATTCAATTTTGTATAAATGGTGGGTATATATGACCCCCCTAGGGACATAGGGGTGGGGCTCTGTTTGAAGTTTGTTCTCGCTATATCTCAAGTACTGGATGGATCTTTCTGAAATTTCATATGTACTTATAGACGTAAGAATAGCTCTTCTGAGCTAAAGTTGCATTGTTACAAACACGACTATAAATAAAAATTCTTGTATCTTGTATCTTGTAGCACCTACCATGGAGTGCTATATCTTTACTTCATACCAATTATTTTAAACATATTCAGGTGAGCGATACAGGCCTTCTGGGCCTCTTATTTATAAAACCCAGAGTTGTAGCCTGTATCCTTCACCTAATACATTTGTATGGAAGCAATCAGGAGAGGATATTCTTATCTAAAAGTTATATGGTACATGTATATAATTCACCAGGGGTGAAGTCCTTCCCAAGCTCTTGTAACATGATGGTGTTTGTCTTATGCTCTAAGGAGCTGGTAGGACCTTATGACCAAGGTATACCATATCACATGCTCTAAGGAGCTGGTAGGACCTGATGACCAAGGTATACGATATCACATGCTCTAAGGAGCTTGTAGGACCTTATGGCCAAGGTATACGATATCACATGCTCTAAGGAGCTAGTAGGACCTTATGACCAAGGTATACGATATCACTTGCTCTAAGGAGCTGGTAGGACCTGATAACCAAGGTATACGATATCACATGCTCTAAGGAGCTGGTAGGACCTGATGACCAAGGTATACGATATCACATGCAAACATGGTAGAATGAAAGATGTTCACAATTGGGTGTACGAGGAAATCTACCAGTGTTCATATCAACATTCCTTCTAAAGAGACAATATAGAATTGAAGTTAAAACTACAAGACAAAACAGGGTATGGGTGTACCGTAAGGTAGCGTATATCAGTATCTATTTTTTGAAGTTAATACAATGTAGTATGGCAAATGTTTTGGAACGTCCATTCAGGGGTTCTTACTAGTCCCTCAATGGTTCCGGGGGGAACTAGAGGTTTGCGCCGTCCGTCCATCCTTCCGTCCGTCTTTCAGGCAGAAGTTTGTCCGAGACATATCTTCTATACTAATTCACCTGGAGTATCCAGATTTGGTGTAAAAGGTCATCTTGGGATGGCGAGTGCAGAGTGTAAGAGGAACGTCATTGTGACCTTTGACTTGACCTTTGATCTTTAGTCTTTAAAAAGTTTGTTCAGAGCATATCTTTTGTGCTATTTCACCTGGAGTAACCAGATTTGGTGTACAAAGACATGTTGGGATGACAGAGTTTAGTGTTCAATACTTAGGTTACCGTGACCTATGACTTGACCTTTGACCTTCACTTTTGAAACTGTTTGTTCGGGGCATATCTTCTATACTATTTCACCTGGAGGAACCAGTTTTGGTATACAAGTACATCCTGGGATGATGGAGTGCAGAGTGCAATACTTAGGTCACTGACCTATGACTTGACCTTTGACCTTCACTTTTGAAACTGTTTGTTCGGGGCATATGCATCTTCTATAGTATTTCACCTGGAGTAACGAGATTTGGTGTACAAGGACATCTTGGGATGGCGGGTGCAAAAAGTAGGTCACTGTGACCTATGCTTCCTGACATAAGTCTACTGTTTGGTAAATATAGAAATCATTACCGGTTGGGGACTATGAATTGCCTTGCAATACTCTGCCTTGTTTGGAAATTACTTATTAAAATCAGCCCAGGAGACTATATTTGGAAATACATGTATTTGCAAAATAACTGTTATTGAGAACATTTTCCAATGATACAGGCCTATTAGGCCTCTGGTTAAGGATCAACACACAACTACTAGATGTATTGATTTAATTGAAATTTGATGTCATACTCTGCCTGTGGTAGGATATTTTATTACCAAGGTATCGTTGGGCATAATGGCTGTTCATCAGTCTGCAATTAGATTATGTACATATCCTGGAGGCCATATACCATATTTAAACAGGAAGTTGGTTTGTTAATAACGGCTCTTTATATTATTTTTTATTTTTTTCATTACAGCACTATATTTTGAAAGTTGTCAAAATTTATATTTCATTTATTCTTACATTTTTATTATTCATTTGTTTATCAAAACCTTCTTTTTTGTGTAAAGAGATAATATACACATTTTGTTTAAGGGTTGACTTTCAGCAAAGCTTTAAAATCAATATTTAATGTTCCTTTATGTTTGATAGGATTGTTTCCCTCTGGCAGTGGTATGATAGGATTATTTCCCTCTGGCAGTGGTATGATAGGATTATTTCCCTCTGTCAGTGGTATGATAGGATGGTTTCCCTCTGGCAGTGGTATGATAGGATTTTTTCCCTCTGGCAGTGGTATGGTAGGATTGTTTCCCTCTGGCAGTGGTATGATAGGATTGTTTCCCTCTGGCAGTGGTATGATAGGATGGTTTCCCTCTGGCAGTGGTATGATAGGATGGTTTCCCTCTGGCAGTGGTAGTTTGGAAGCTACATGTATATTTATAGGCTTTTTGACAGTTTGATGTTAGTTTGCATGTATTGTTTTGTATATGAATGCAGCACTATTGTATTAAAACCAGAAACGAGTTGATCCATGATGATTTCTGATGTCATATGGATAAGCATGTTCATGTGTTGATCATGAATTACTTTGTTTTTATCAAAGATATGTACATAAAAACATAAAAAGTCGAGTTTTGACTTTAGTTGTTGATATGTTGGTGTATCATCTTGAAAAGACTGCTATAACATACGAAAGTTATATAGCTGTCAGTGGAGATGTTGACATAAAATCTTGTCCAACTGGAAATCAGTGATTCCATCTACTTATAATTATCCAGGAAACTCGCAGCAGAACATTAATCTAAAACCATTATTATTTCCTTTATTTCCTCCAAAAATGAAGAGTTACAGAAAGAACGAACAATACACATACAATTCAACACTATTGAAAGATTAGAAAATGCATTCACGCTCATGGAATCCGTGTGGAAGACGGCGTGATCAGGTCATTGGTTACAGATTTTGTAATGTTTTAATATCGCCTCCCAGCACCCATTGCACCTGAAGCTTGGAAAACTGTAACAAAAGAAGACGACCTGAGGAAGAAGAGGTAGAACATTCACCCGATGGGGTTTCAGGATTGGTCTATAAACATAAACAAAAAGTCCACAAATGAAAAACTGTAGAAGAACGTCGGTCAAAGGAACAAAGGCATGGTAACAAAATCGTATGTAAGCAGGATATCTGAAACCTGTATACAGGCAATGAGGAAACACCAACTCATTGCCTTGTTAATATACTGCAGACAACACTAAAATGACAAAAGAAATATAAAACTGCCTGGGATTTGTCAGGATCCTATGTAGGTCATCTCTAAGACCATAAAATGACGAAGAAAAGTAAAGGGAACTACAACAGGGGTACATGTAAACATCTGCCACACAGGATCAGTACAACAGGCGTACATGTAAACATCTGCCACACAGGATCAGTACAACAGGGGGACATGTAAACATCTGCCACACAGGATCAGTACAACAGGGGTACATGTAAACATCTGCCACACAGGATCAGTACAACAGGCCTATACATAGTCCGCTAAAACGTAATCGCAGCCTCTGAAACTCTGATCGGTCGCCTGTTTATAAACAGGTGACTGATCAGAATTTTGAAGCCACCGATTATGGTCAATTTTAGCGGACTAGCCTACACGTACAAAGGCAATATTGACCGGGAAAACACAAAAAACAATAATGAGGAGAGTCTGATGTAAACGAGACATCACGAACCTATAAACATGTGAGTGAACCTGAACAAAGACGGGTGTGGTAGTGAAATAATTCCCCCTGTTAAAAACAGGTCCCACTCCACTACTCAAACTTGAAATATGTTGTTTTTTGTATACTTGTACAGCTTGACAACACACCAGGGTAGGGTTAGGAATGTCCAGGAAAAATAAAGACCACCAAGAAATAGATGTCTGGTAGTGTTATTTGTTATCCCTCTGATAGCGGATGTCTGATAGTGTTAGTTGTATCCCTCTGATGGCAGATGT
>NW_018408590.1:152505-163669 GCF_002113885.1 Mizuhopecten yessoensis
TGTTAGTTGTTATTTCTCTGATGGCTGATGTCTGATAGTGTTAGTTGTATCCCTCTGATGGTATCCCTCTGATGGCAGATGTCTGGTAGTGTTGGTTGTATGTCTGATAGTGTTATTTGTATCCCTCTGATGGCAGATGTCTGGTAGTGTTAGTTGTAACCCTCTGATGGCAGATGTCTGATAGAGTTAGTTGTTATCCCTCTGATGGCAGATGTCTGGTAGTGTTAGTTGGATCCCTCTGATGGCGGATGTCTGGTAGTGTTGGTTGTATCCCTCTGATGGCGGATGTCTGACAGTGTTAGCTGTATCCCTCTGAAGGCAGATGTCTGATAGTGTTAGTTGTATCCCTCTGATTGCAGATGTCTGGTAGTGTTAGTTGTATCCCTCTAATGGCAGATGTCTGATAGTGTTGGTTGTATCCCTCTGATTCTGATAGTGTTAGTTGTATCCCTCTGATGGCAGATGTCTGGTGGTGTTGGTTGTATCCCTCTGATGGCAGATGTCTGGTAGGTGTTAGTTGTTATTTCTTTGATGGCTGATGTCTGATAGTGTTAGTTGTATCCCTCTGATTGCAGATGTCTGGTAGTGTTAGTTGTATCCCTCTAATGGCAGATGTCTGATAGTGTTGGTTGTATCCCTCTGATTCTGATAGTGTTAGTTGTATCCCTCTGATGGCAGAGTCTGACAGTGTTAGTTGTATCCCTCTGATGGCAGATGTCTGACAGTGTTAGTTGTATCCCTCTGATGGCGGGGTAGGGGTTAGTTGTTATTTCTCTGATGGCTGATGTCTGATAGTGTTAGTTGTATCCCTCTGATTGCAGATGTCTGGTAGTGTTAGTTGTATCCCTCTGATGGCGGATGTCTGGTAGTGTTAGTTGTATCCCACTGATGGCGGATGTCTGACAGTGTTAGTTGTATCCCTCTGATGGCGGATGTCTGACAGTGTTAGCTGTATCCCTCTGAAGGCAGATGTCTGATAGTGTTAGTTGTATCCCTCTGGTGGCGGATGTCTGGTAGTGTTAGTTGTATCCCTCTGATGGAGGCTGTCTGGTAGTGTTGGTTGTATCCCTCTGATGGCAGATGTCTGATAATGTTAGTTGTATCCCTCTGATGGCAGATGTCTGGCAGTGTTAGTTGTATCCCTCTGATGGCAGATGTCTGGAAGGTGTTAGTTGTTATTTCTCTGATGGCTGATGTCTGATAGTCTGATGGCAGATGTCTGACAGTGTTAGTTGTAACCCTCTGATGGCAGATGTCTGACAGTGTTAGTTGTAACCCTCTGATGGCAGATGTCTGATAGAGTTAGTTGTTATCCCTCTGATGGCAGATGTCTGGTAGTGTTAGCTGTATCCCTCTGATGGCGGATATCTTATAATGTTAGTTGTATCCCTCTGATGGCCGATGTCTGATAGGGTTGGTTGTATCCCTCTGATGGCAGATGTCTGGTAGGTGTTAGTTGTTATTTCTTTGATGGCTGATGTCTGATAGTGTTAGTTGTATCCCTCTGATGGCTGATGTCTGATAGTGTTAGTTGTATACCTCTGATGGCAGATGTCTGGTAGTGTTGGTTGTAACCCTCTGATGGCAGATGTCTGATAGGTGTTAGTTGTATCCGTTTGATGGCAGATGTCTGATAGTGTTAGTTGTATCTGTCTGATGGCAGAGTCTGACAGTGTTAGTTGTTATTTCTCTTGTGGCAGATGTCTGGTAGTGTTAGTTGTATCCCTCTGATGGCTGATGTCTGATAGTGTTAGTTGTATCCCTCTGATTGCAGATGTCTGGTAGTGTTAGTTGTATCCCTCTAATGGCAGATGTCTGATAGTGTTGGTTGTATCCCTCTGATGGCAGATGTCTGGTAGTGTTGGTTGAAACCCTCTGATGGCAGATGTCTGATAGGTGTTAGTTGTATCCGTTTGATGGCAGATGTCTGATAGTGTTAGTTGTATCCCTCTGATGGTATCCCTCTGATGGCAGATGTCTGGTAGTGTTAGTTGTTATTTCTCTGATGGCTGATGTCTGATAGTCTGATGGCAGATGTCTGACAGTGTTAGTTGTATCCCTCTGGTGGCGGATGTCTGGTAGTGTTAGTTGTATCCCTCTGATGGAGGCTGTCTGGTAGTGTTGGTTGTATCCCTCTGATGGCGGATGTCTGACAGTGTTAGCTGTATCCCTCTGAAGGCAGATGTCTGATAGTGTTAGTTGTATCCCTCTGGTGGCGGATGTCTGGTAGTGTTAGTTGTATCCCTCTGATGGAGGCTGTCTGGTAGTGTTGGTTGTATCCCTCTGATGGCAGATATCTGATAGTGTTAGATAGTGTTAGTTGTATCCCTCTGGTGGCGGATGTCTGGTAGTGTTAGTTGTATCCCTCTGATGGCGGATGTCTGGTAGTGTTGGTTGTATCCCTCTGATGGCAGATATCTGATAGTGTTATTTGTAGTATCCCTCTGATGGCGGATGTCTGATAGTGTTAGTTGTTATCCCTTTGATGGCAGATGTCTGATAGTGTTAGTTGTATCCCTCTGATGGCAGATGTCTGATAGTGTTAGTTGTTATCCCTTTGATGGCAGATGTCTGATAGTGTTAGTTGTATCGGTCTGATGGCAGAGTCTGACAGTGTTAGTTGTTATTTCTCTGGTGGCAGATGTCTGGTAGTGTTAGTTGTATCCCTCTGATGGAGGCTGTCTGGTAGTGTTGGTTGTATCCCTCTGATGGCAGATGTCTGGTAGTGTTAGTTGAAACCCTCTGATGGCAGATGTCTGATAGGTGTTAGTTGTATCCGTTTGATGGCAGATGTCTGATAGTGTTAGTTGTATCGGTCTGAAGGCAGATGTCTGATAGTATAAGTTGTTATCCCTCTGATGGCAGATGTCTGACAGTGTTAGTTGTATCCCTCTGATGGCAGATGTCTGGTAGTGTTGGTTGTATCCCTCTGATGGCAGATGTCTGGTAGTGTTGGTTGTAACCCTCTGATGGCAGATGTCTGATAGGTGTTATTTGTATCCCTCTGATGGCAGATGTCTGATAATGTTAGTTGTATCCCTATGATGGCAGATGTCTGGTAGTGTTAGTTGTAACCCTCTGATGGCAGATGTCTGATAGTGTTGGTTGTCTCCCTCTGATGGCAGATGTCTGGTAGTGTTGGTTGTAACCCTCTGATGGCAGATGTCTGGTAGTGTTGGTTGTATCTCTCTGATGGAGGATATCTGATAGTGTTAGTTGTTATCCCTCTGATGGCGGATGTCTGATAGTGTTAGTTGTTATGACTCTGATGGCAGATGTCTGAAAGTGTTAGTTGTATCCCTCTGATGGCTGATGTCTGACAGTGTTAGCTGTAACCCTCTGATTGCTGATGTCTGGTGGTGTTAGTTGTATCCCTCTGATGGCTGATGTCTGACAGTGTTAGTTGTAACCATCTGATTGCTGATGTCTGGTAGTGTTAGTTGTATCCCTCTGCTGGCAGATGTCTGATAGTGTTGGTTGTATCTCTCTGATGGCGGATATCTGATAGTGTTAGTTGTTATCCCTCTGATGGCAGATGTCTGAAAGTGCTAGTTGTATCCCTCTGATGGCTGATGTCTGACAGTGTTAGTTGTAACCCTCTGATTGCTGATGTCTGGTAGTGTTAGTTGTATCCCTCTGATGGCAGATGTCTGATAGTGTTGGTTGTATCCCTCTGATGGCAGATGTCTGGTAGTGTTGGTTGTATCTCTCTGATGGCGGATATCTGATAGTGTTAGTTGTTATCCCTCTGATGGCGGATGTCTGATAGTGTTAGTTGTATCCGTCTGATGGCAAATGTCTGATAATGGTAGTTGTTTCCCTCTGATGGCGGATGTCTCATAGTGTTAGTTGTATCCCTCTGATGGCAGTTGTCTGATAATGTTAGTTGTATCCCTCTGATGGCGGATGTCTGGTAGTGTTAGCTGTATCCCTCTGATGGCGGATATCTGATAATGTTAGTTGTATCCCTCTGATGGCAGATGTCTGAAAGTGCTAGTTGTATCCCTCTGATGGCTGATGTCTGACAGTGTTAGTTGTAACCCTCTGATGGCAGATGCCTGATAGTGTTAGCTGTATCCCTCTGATGGCGGATATCTGATAGTGTTATTTGTATCCCTCTGATGGCGGATGTCTGGTAGTGTTAGCTGTATCCCTCTGATGGCGGATGTCTGATAGTGTTAGTTGTATCCCTCTGATGGCGGATGTCTGATAGTGTTAGTTATCCCTTTGATGGCGGATGTCTGATAAGAGCTTTCATAGTGAAATGTTTATTGTTAACAACGTTCACGACGTTAGACTAAAATAATTAGTAATAATTTTATTTAAAAGTGATGCATAATGTTTTTTGATATTTTTAAAATAAGTGCTTTATTTAAATGTATACTTAATAATATTATCATGAGCAATCGTATAGCGCTTTAAATAACCTGTCGTTGTATGATATTAGAGATCTCTACTAAATTGTTTACACAACATGATTTGTCCACACTTCTCCCATCCCTAATCCCACCCATGCAACAACAACCTCACCCTAACCTCGACACCACAGCCCCACACCCAGCGTCCGCATAATAACCCGCGAAAAATAAAACGGATAATACAAGTGGCGTTAATATTTATAATCTTGTCGTGGTAGATGGCAGGTGGAACGCGTTATTGCCTCCTACTGTCTCTTGGATGCTTGTACAGCAACATGCTGACTTATCGATCTGTTGGTCAGACAGGTGAAGGAGCGCCATGAATCAGTGTCAGAGATAGTTCTAACGGACGACAGGCGACAGTCATCACAGTCTACCCGGATCACGACCTCACCCAACGCCCAGCACACACCTGCAGGTTACTGGTCAAAACACAGTGTACCTATTGAAGTGTACAAGGAAGTCGCTGATGTCGTCACTTATTGTGCGTTTTATTGCTTTTGCGACAGATGCTGATTCGAAAAGGGCCGGTTATGTTGCAGCGCCATCTGGTGACAGTTTGGTATGACATTATAGACTGCTTGATGGTAGCATTTCGATGTGGGGTAAGCTTTCTTATCTACTGTTTATGTGAATTAATGACAATGTTTGTCATGTAACCTCGGTATTATACACAACGATTAACGATAACATGTTATATATGTACACGTCCGCAGTGGTCTTTAAGATGATTTTAGGTGTACTACATACACTCTGGTCTCGTCTCGCACTCATAAATGTAACGTGAGGCCATTGTAAAAAATAAACATTTAGGTGACGTTTGGTTCTACTATGAATATCTTTTGCAATGACACGTTTCAATACTGGAAATATTGATAAATTTATATAACGATAAAATATCCATTTGCGCATTGAATCACAATTTCTTTTTCGATGTCCATACCGGTATTATCCTAAGTCGATTACATGCATTATAGTCTTTCCCTCTTAAGGGAGCAAAAGAAAATATGTACATGTCATCGTGTGGAACCACATCGTTTATCTGTACGCAACCCTCGGTTTGGACGATTTTAGAATTTCATGTTACACCCTAAAATCTTAACTTCAGTCTGATATTGGCCCAATACCTATCTTTATAAATGAAGAGAAAAATACCGGTTTTGAATTCTGTAAAAAAAAGAGCTTTGATTTTTCAGTAAAACAGTGTGCAAATTCTACATTTTTTCACTGTAAAATTCCATGCAGTCAATATCTGTTTAAGGTCCTGTTTAATATTAAGGAGCAGTCAATATCTGTTTTCTCTATAAACCTGTGACATTGTTTCACAACTAGAGATCGACAAGAGTTGAACGATATCAACCGACATCGTTAGAGAAAGACGTGTGCGTGATCACCCGGCATCGGGAGAGAAAGACGTGTGCGTGATCACCCGGCATCGATAGAGAAAGACGTGTGCCTGATCACCCGGCATCGGTAGACAAAGACGTGTGTGTGTATTCAAACAGCAATGTGTCTCTCAACTAGATAAATACCAGGCAAAAATAGTTCAATTCTACCAAATATATGTTTTGTTTCGTATTGTCCTCATTTGTTCCATTACATACCTGTAAAAGGCGACCGATACGGCACCTCCTGTACATCCGGGGACTTCAATTTATTCCATACTTTGGATCAACGTGTTGTTTTATCCATTTACACAACCATCAAACCTTAATGGCTCAGTCCCTGTTTGACTTGTCAACAAGGGATAACAACAAAAAAATCCCTCAATCCATTGAATATTTCATACATTTTCAAGTATTTTCAAAGATTAAAGTTAATATTTTTGAAAGTATGTTTCTGCAATGTTGTAGAATACCCATTGTTTCTACATCAAACAACTGCTATGACAAATTGACCTGGTCTTGTCGGCTCCTAGTTATAATGACAGTAATAGGACAGTGATTGTAGACACGATCATTACGATAGTAGCACTCTCAACAGTATTCATATCATAATATTGAATCTTTGAAGAGACTCCTTAGATTCTTAATCTGCTAACAAACGGGAACTGGCTCCATGCTATACGCACAGAATTTGTTCCATACAGCATTCTAGTGGTTATCTCACTAAGGGGCTATTGACTTGACGAAGAAAACACGAGATGTTGAAGAGGTTACATGTAATTTGTTTGACAATATCTCGCTAAGGGTCTATTGACTTGACGAGGATACAGTGAGATGTTGAAGAGGTTACATGTATTTTGTTTGACACTATCTCACTAAGGGGCTATTGACTTGACGAGGAAAACAGTGAGATGTTGAAGAGGTTACATGTATTTTGTTTGATACTATCTCACTAAGGGTCTATTGACTTGACGAGGATACAGTGAAATGTTGAAGAGGTTACATGTAATTTGTTTGACACTATCTCACTAAGGGTCTATTGACTTGACGAGGATACAGTGAGATGTTGAAGAGATTACATGTATTTTGTTTGACAATATCTCACTGAGGGTCTATTGACTTGACGAGGATACAGTGAGATGTTGAAGAGGTTACATGTAATTTGTTTGACAATATCTCACTAAGGGTCTATTGACTTGACGAGGATACAGTGAGATGTTGAAGAGATTACATGTATTTTGTTTGACAATATCTCACTGAGGGTCTATTGACTTGACGAGGATACAGTGAGATGTTGAAGAGGTTACATGTAATTTGTTTGACACTATCTCACTAAGGGGCTATTGACTTGACGAGGATACAGTGAAATGTTGAAGAGGTTACATGTAATTTGTTTGACACCATCTCACTAAGGGGCTATTGACTTGACGAGGAAAACAGTGAGATGTTGAAGAGGTTACATGTAATTTGTTTGACAATATCTCACTAAGGGGCTATTGACTTGACGAGGAAAACAGTGAGATGCTGAAGAGGTTACATGTAATTTGTTTGACAATATCTCACTAAGGGTCTATTGACTTGACGAGGATACAGTGAATTATTGAAGAGTTAACATTTAATTTGTTTGCTGAAAAGGTTACAGACTTGTTGAAGGTGTTTCTTATTTGTTGAAAAGGTTACTTGTCTGCTGAAAGGGCTACTTTATCATTGAAGACTGAACCGACTTGATTTCCTTGATAAAGCGGTTATAGACTTACTTAAAGGGGAACCTGACTTATTTAAGCGGTTATAAACTTACTTGAAGGGGAACCTGACTTATTGAAGCGGTTATAGACTTACTTAAAGGGGAACCTGACTTACTGAAGCGGTTATAGACTTACTTAAAGGGGAACCTGACTTATTGAAGCGGTTATAAACTTACTTGAAGGGGTACCCGACTTATTGAAGCGGTTATAGACTTACTTAAACGGGAACCTGACTTATTGAAGCGGTTATAAACTTACTTAAAGGGGAACCTGACTTATTGAAGCGGTTATAAACTTACTTGAAGGGGTACCCGACTTATTGAAGCGGTTATAAACTTACTTAAAGGGCTAACTGACTTAATGAAGCTGTTATAGACCTACTTGAAGAGGTTACTGACTTAATGAAGCGGTTATAAACTTACTTAAAGCGCTAACTGACTTAATGAAGTGGTTATAGACCTACTTGAAGGGGCTATTGACTTATTGAAGCGTTGATAGACTTACTTTAAGGGCTAACTGATTTAATGAACAAGTTATAAACTTACTTGAAGGGGCTACTAACTTAATGAAGCGGTTATAGACTTACTTGACGCGGCGACCGACTTAATGAAGCGGTTATAGACTTACTTGAAGTGGTTACTGACTTAATGTAGCGGTAATAAACTTATTTGAAGGGGCTACTAACTTAATGAAGCGGTTATAGACTTACTTGAAGGGGCTACTGACTTATTGAAGCTATTATAGACTTACTTGACGGGGTTACTAACTTAATGAAGCGGTGATAGACTTACTTGACGGGGTTACTAACTTAATGAAGCGGTTATAAACTTACTTGAAGGGTTTCTGACTTATTAAAGCGGTTATAGTCTTGCTTGAAGGGGCTACTAACTTAATGAAGCGTTTATAGACTTACTTGAAGGGGCTACTGACTTAATGAAGCTATTATAGACTTACTTGAAGTGGTTACTGACTGAATGAAGCGGTTATAAACTTACTTGGAGGGGTTACTGATTTAACGAAACGGATATAGACTTATTTGAAGGGGCTACTAACTAAATTAAGCGGTTATAGACTTACATGAAGGAGTATCTAACATTATGAAGCGTTATAAACTTACTTGAAAGGGTTACCGACTTAATGAAGCGGTTATAAACTTAATTGAAGGGGCTACTGACTTAATGAATGGTTTACTAGGTTGCGCATGGGGTTAAATGTGTGTTGAATGAGTAACAGACTACCTGAAGGGGTTACCGACTTGCTGAAGGGGTTACCGACTTGACAAATTACTTGTTTGTCGAATGGGTACAGACTTGATAGATTACCAATTTGTTGAAGAGGAAACAAACTTACTCGAAGGGGTTACTAACTAAATGAAGAGTTAACTAGGTTGATCATTGGGCTAAATGTGTGCCGAAGGGGTAACAGACTTGCTGAAGGGGTTACTGACTTAAAAGGGATATTTAAGGGGAAACTTATTTGATGAAAACAAGTTTGACCTGCAGAAAAGGTTGCTGACTCGAATTGATGAAGGATTTTCTGACTTAATGAAGGGATTTCTGACTTGATGAAGAGATAACCGACTTGATGAAGGGGGTTCCTGACTTAATGAAGGGATATCTGACTTAATGAAGTGATTTCTGACTTAATGAAGGGATTTCTGACTTGATGAAGGGATAACCGCCTTGATGAAGGGGTTCCTTGCTTAATGAAGTGATTTCTGACTTAATGAATGGATTTCTGACTTGATGATGGGATAACCGACTTGGTCAAGGGATTTCTGACTTAATGGAGGGATTTCTGACTTGATTAAGTGATTTCTGACTTAATGAAAGGATTTCTGACTTGATGATGGGATAACCGACTTGGTGAAGGGATTTCTGACTTGGTGAAGGGATAACCGACTTGGTCAAGGGATTTCTGACTTAATGAAAGGATTTCTGACTTGATGATGGGATAACCGACTTGGTCAAGGGATTTCTGACTTAATGAAAGGATTTCTGACTTGATGAAGAGATAACCGACTTGATGAAGTGGTTCCTTGCTTAATGAAGTGATTTCTGACTTACTGAAGGGATTTCTGACTGGATGAAGGGATAACCGACTTTATGAAGGGGGTCCTTGCTTAATGAAGGGATTTCCGACTTGATGAAGGGGTTTCTTGCTTAATGAAGGGATTTCCGACTTGATGAAGGGATTTATGACTTAATGAAGGGATGTCTGACTTGATGAAGGGATATCCGACTTGATGAAGGGATTTCCGACTTAATGAAGGGATGTCTGACTTGATGAAGGGAGAACCGACTTGATGAAGGAGGTTCCTGACTTAATGAAGGGATATCTGACTTAATGAAGTGATTTCTTACTTGATGAAGGGATTTATGACTTAATGAAGGGATTTCCGACTTAATGAAGGGATTTCTGACTTAATGAAGGGATTTCTGACTTGATGAAGTGATTTCTGACTTAATGAAGTGATTTCTTACTTGATGAAGGGATTTCTGACTTGATGAAGTGATTTCTGACTTGATGAAGGGATTTCTGACTTGATGAAGGAATTTCTGACTTAATGAAGGGATTTCTGACTTGATGAAGGGATTTCTGACTTGATGAGGGGAATTACTTCATGTGCATTTACTTTGTATTTTCTACATGTGGACTGGTGAAAAATCGAAGAGATATTCGGTCAGTTGTGAAATTATGAATGGCAAGTAACCCCATCGGCAAATTAACCTCGTCAGCTCTTAAGGCAGTAACCACTTCAACAAGCTTAATCCTTTCATTAAGTCAGGAACCCCTTCATCAAGTTGGTTATCCCTTCATCAAATCAGTAATCCCTTCATTAAGTCAGAAATCCCTTCATTAAGTCAGAAATCCCTTCATTAAGTCAAAATCCCTTCATTAAGTCAGAAATCCCTTCATCAAGTCGGTTATCCCTTCATTGAGTCAGAAATCCCTTCATTAAGTCAGAAAATCCTTCATCAATTCGAGTCAGCAACCTTTTCTGCAGGTCAAACTCGTTTGGGAGACTCTTTTTGAGGAGGAGGGAGTTAGAGGAGGGAGTCATAATCCCTGTTATATAACCTGTATTATATACATCGCGTGTTATCTAGTGACATGATATGTTACATAACAATTGGTTTATATTTGTATTGGTTAATACGTTGTTTCACGGACGTGATAGAGTGATATCGATCTCTGTCCTAGGTCGATATCACTCAATCAGGTTCATATAACAACGTACTTATTAACCTCGACAAAAGTCAATACTTTATCACAGGGGCATGGATCGCTTTACTTGTAACATTAAAAAATAGGGCTCTCCTATACTAATAAATACAAAGGGATATAACGGCAGAATGAAATCCGTTACCCCCTTTTCTCTTTCAGCTCGTGTCAATCAATCTTTGTCCATATTGGATATATGGTTATCCACTGACACCGCTTTAAAGTCGCAATTACACCGTTAAATTGCGACCGAATCAAATTCTATACTCACGAGAAATGACCAAGTTTTACGGATAAACTCGAGAAATATATCCAAGGAATGGTTTAAATCCTTATTTGATATTCTCAATCCAATACATGTGCTGCCCGCTTCTCTGAAATATACCCCCCC
>NW_018408590.1:163674-165352 GCF_002113885.1 Mizuhopecten yessoensis
CGCACACCTGCATTACACAGTAGCAGTCGACAACCGACAACTAGGAGCCATTTTTTCCCCGAATTATTTTACGCTCCGCACAGAATGATGTCCCGCCCTATCATTGGCTACCTGTACGTATGCGAAAGGGAAACTACTCCAAAAAAGATTCCTCATTTGTTTTCCGCCACTTATAGGGCGGGACATCATTCTGTGCGGAGCGTAATATAATTCGAAAAAAATGGCGCCTAGTTGTCGACTGCTACTGTGTAATGCAGGTGTGCGAGGGGGGAAATCTCGATATACCGTTTGTCATGTGTAGAAACTGATCGACGTAATATGACTCAGGCATGGCCTGGAGAGAGCGAAGCTCGTACATTTGTTTCAATAGTATAGTATAATTTTTGAATCTTAACATTACCCATTTTAATACATACAAAATGTACCTGTATTTTTTTTATAATATACTTGAATCGGTTACTAGGCAAAATCATTCATTTTGCAAACAGGCATTGCCTGAAACGAATGAAGCGTCTAAATGCTGTTCTTTTCAGTCTTATTTTCTAAATAACATTATTTAAAATATAATCTATTTATTCGTTTCATAGCGATAAATGTAAAATAAATAATAAGTGAAGAAAAGCATACGAAGGAATTATGCAGTTCAAGAGAAAACAAATGCATTTGGTACTGTTGCATTTAATTGCCCCGTTTATGGCCTCAGCGTAATGTTGCGGAAAGAGTGAGGCCCAGTAGAGGGACTTCATATTTGAAGATGTATTGTTTATCAAATATAACTGTTATTATAAAAGTTAAGTATATTGGTAATTTAATTCCGATCTTATTTTCCGACATGATATACTTTGCCTGATCCCTCTAAATCGTGTAAAATGAGAATCACAATAGCCCAAACATATCCGGATTTCCATCTTGTTTGGTAGTTACTATATACTTCCAGTTTGGGTGGAGAGAAGAAAATACTGAAAATTTGAAAGAAGCTTTTGTTTCTATAATTTTTAATGTCATGAACTTACATAACCACAGAAAAAATTTATCAAATAAAGAGATATTTTTGAAAATGTGTAGCAAAGCTAAACAGCATTGTAAAATTAAGACCGCGGTAACTCTATACTAGCAAGGATTTTGGAAGCATAGTATTTCGACGTTACCATGACTTCAATGTTCGTACATGTTACCGGAAAAGAGCTTCGCTACGCTCTTATTAACCAAGACAAATATGAACCAATTGTTATGTAGCATATCATGTCACTAGATAACACGCGATGTATAATATGACTCAGGCATAGCCTGGAAAGAGCGCAGCTCGTACTTTTGTTTCGATAGTATACTATAATTTTTGAATCATAACATTATATTACCCATTTTAATACATACAAAATTTACCTGTAATTGTTTTTTTTATAATATACTTGAATCTGTTGCTGGGCAAAATCATTCATTTTGAAAACAGGCATTGCCTGAAACGAGAGAAGCGTCTAAATGCTGTTTTTTTCAATTTTATTTTCTAAATAACATTGTTTAAAATATTATCTATTTATTCGTTTCATAGCGATAAATGTAAAATAAATAATAGAGGGCGGAGCTCCCTCACGGGCCCGAAGGATAAAAACCCGAAGGGCCCGTGAGAGAGAAGCTAGTAGCTACTTTAACTCCTTATAATTTGAGAAACTCTGAGAAC
>NW_018408590.1:167990-169070 GCF_002113885.1 Mizuhopecten yessoensis
CTATAAAAGATAAGTATATTGGTGATTAAATTCCAATTTTATTTTCCGACATGATATACTTTGCTTGATCCCTCTAAATTGTGTTAAAAGAGAATCACAATAGCCCAAACATATCCGGATTTCCGTCTGGTTTGGTAGTTACTATATACTTCCGGGTTGGGTGGAGAGAAGAAAATACTGAAAATTTGAATGAAGCTTCAGTTTCTATAATTTTTAATGTCATGAATTTACATAACCACAGAAAAAAATTATCAAATAAAGAGATATTTTTGAGAATGTGTAGCAAAGCTAAACAGCATCGTAAAAATAGGACCGCGGTAACTCTATACTAGCTACTTCCGTGACGAAGGATTTTGGAAGCATAGTATTTCGACGTTACCATGACTTCAATTGTTCGTACACATGCTACCGGAAAAGAGCTTCGCTTCTTGCGCCTTCGGCGCAAGAAGAGCTGCGCTCTTATAATATAGGTTATATAACAGGGATTATGACTCCCTTCTCTAACCCCCTCCTCCTCAAAAATAGTCTCCCATTAAAATCACTCTCCATCCCAGAATAACAACGGACTTATTAACCTCGACAAAAGTCCATACTTGATCACAGGGGCATGGATCGTTTTACTTGTAATTTTTAAAAATAGGGGTCTCCTATACTAATAAATACAAAGGGATATTACGGCAGACTGAAATCCTGTCCTCTTCAGAAATATTTTAACATTAAAAAACCTCAGAAATAGTCTCTTATCTCCTCTTCAGTTTCACATTAAAAACCCTCTCTGCCTCTAAAATACATCATAATTAGTGTCTGATTGAATGTCCTGTCCTCGCCATTAATTGGGTCTGGTATTCGGTTTTTGATCGCTTCACAAATGTTGTGAATTGCTACATGCTTGTAAATATCGAATTTCAATAAAATAAAGCTTATTAGTACACAGGAATCGATTGCATTTCACGGACCGATGTCTTACTTTAATCAAATATTTCATGAACCAGAAAATGTTTACTTCTTGTCCTCTTCAAAGCAACTCCCCTTCAGCGAAGACCCTCTGTCGTTGTGATACACGTACGGTATATAATGCCG
>NW_018408590.1:176610-189702 GCF_002113885.1 Mizuhopecten yessoensis
TTTGAATTGTGATAACCATTTGTTTTGATGATGACCCCATCGTGTTTTGAGGATAGCCCAACTGTGCTTTGAGGATAAATCTCTGTGTTTTGAGGATAGCCCAACTGTGCTTTGAGGATAAATCTCTGGATAGTCCAAATGTGCTTTAAGGATAAATCTCTGTGTTTTGAGGATAGCCCAACGGTGCTTTGAAGATAAATATCTGGATAGCCCAACTGTGCTTTAAGGATAAATCTCTGTGTTTTGAGGATAGCCGTACTGTGCTTTGAGGATAAATCTGATGTGTTTTGAGAATAACCCTTCTATGTTTTGAGATTAGCACTGGTATATTGCGACTGCGATTAATCTGTTGCAGTAATCCGTGTTACTGTTCCTGGTTCGTGTAGCCAGTAAACCTCAGTTTGTGACAGTATACTCATTATACATACATCAAATGGATGTCTTGAGGGTTGTTTAAAACGAAAAGACTTCGATATAACGGAGCTGTTACAATATAAAATTAATAAAATCCAAAGCTGTATACCCCAACGGCACAACAGGCTACAGAAGTCGTTAGGCGAGCGTTCTGCTGTGACAACATCAGACGTATAAGACCGTATGTGGCAATTGTCGATAATTTTACCCTTAAGGAATTAACTCCTTACACAAAATATTTACGTCATACAAACACGATCAGGTCAATTCAAACACAAACGAATTTCCGCCATCTTGAATTATATCAATGAGTACATTTTTTAGTTGGAAATACATCCTAACAGTCACGATCTGTCAATCACGAGTAGGCCATTCCCTGACACGCACGTGCATTACTCGGATTGAGCATTCGTATTACAATCAGACTAATTCACTTGTGTTCGTTTGAATTGGGAAGGCCGACCGGGTCGGGATATAATGTTATCAGAGAGGTAAAGGCCAGGGCAGGCACGTAGTGATTTAAAACACTTCTATGGCAACGTATCAAAAGAAAATACCTACAAAAGACAAAATGGTCATAATCAAGACATTTTCAATGAGTGAAAAGAGTGAAAAGCACAGTACAGCGTGGAATACTCAACAAGAAACAGATATCGCCGATATGTTCAGGTAGGAGGGGACTTAAGGAGAGCATGTGGTAGGACTGGTGATTACAAAATCGACTTGTTCATTTGTCACTAAAGTCTTGAGATACAACAGAGGAGGATGGGGTTACTGTTTCACGGCTCGATTGGAAACCACTGGGGTGCAACGGGGAAATGATATATAAATGGGAGGCACATGCGCAGGTGAGGAGCGTAGTACAGGTCAGTGTTGGAGAGTGGGGAATCAAGAATTTCAACAGTTTCTAACAAGTACACAGTAAAGGGTAGGGAGAACAATAGCTATGGAAGAGAGGATGTCTGGGTTTGTATACAGTAAGAGGGGCGGGAGGGTAACAGAGGCGGATGTCTGGGTTTGTATACAATAAGAGGGGCGGGAGGGTAACAGAGGCGGATGTCTGGGTTTGTATACAATAAGAGGGTCGGGAGGGAAACAGAGGCGGATGTCTGGGTTTGTATACAATAAGAGGTAGGGAGGACAATAGCTATGGAAGAGAGGATGTATGGGTTTGTATACAATAAGAGGGTCGGGAGGGTAACAGAGGCGGATGTCTGGGTTTGTATACAATAAGAGGGTAGGGACGGTAAAAAGAGGATGACAGGGTTTGTATACAATAAGAGGGTAGGGAGGGTAACAAAGGGGTATGTCTCGGTTTGTATACAATAAGAGGGTTGGGAGGGTAACAGAGGAAGTTGTCTGGGTTTGTATACAATAAGAGGGTAGGGAGGGTAACAGAGGGGTATGTCTCGGTTTGTATACAATAAGATGATAGGGAGGGTAACAGAAGGACGTCTCGGTTTGTATACAATAAGAGGGTTGGGAGGGTAACAGAGGAGGATGTCAGGTTTTGTATACAATAAGATGACAGGGTGGGTAACAGAGGAGGATGTCTGGGTTTGTATGCAATAAGATGATAGGGAGGGTAACAGAGGAGTAGGTCTGGGTTTGTATACAATAAGAGGGTTGGGAGGGTAACAAAGGAGTATGTCTGGGTTTGTATACAATAAGAGGGTTGGGAGGGTAACAGAGGAGTAGGCCTGGGTTTGTATACAATAAGAGGGTAGGAAGGGTAACAGAGGAGTTTGTCTGAGTTTGTATACAATAAGAGGGTTGGGAGGGTAACAGAGGAAGATGTCTGGGTTTGTATGCAATAAGAGGGTTGGGAGGGTAACAGAGGAGTATGTCTGGGTTTGTATACAATAAGAGGGTTGGGAGGGTAACAGAGGAGTATGTCTCGGTTTGTATACAATAAGAGGTTAGGAAGGGTAACAGAGGATGTCTGGGTTTGTATACAATAAGATGATAGGGAGGGTAACAGAAGGATGTCTGGGTTTGTATACAATAAGAGGGTAGGGAGAGTAACAGAGGAGTATGTCTGGGTTTGTATGCAATAAGAGGGTTGGGAGGGTAACAGAGGAGGATGTCTGGGTTTGTATACAATAAGAGGGTAGGGAGGGTAACAGAGGATGTCTGGGTTTGTATACAATAAGAGGGTAGGGAGGGTAACATAGGAGGATGACTGGGATTGTATACGATAAGATGGTAGGAAGGGTAACAGAGGAGGATGTCTGGGTTTGTATACAATAAGATGATAGGGAGGGTAACAGAGCAGGATGTCTGGGTTTGTATGCAATAAGATGATAGGGAGGGTAACAGGAGGAGGATGTCTGGGTTTGTATACAATAAGATGATAGGGAGGGTAACAGAGGAGTTTGTCTGGGTTTGTATACAATAAGAGGGTTGGGAGGGTAACAGAGGAAGATGTCTGGGTTTGTATACAATAAGAGGGTTGGGAGGGTAACAGGAGGATGTTAAAAACTTTAAACAATTCTCACGAATAACCAAAATGCCCAGGGTGATGATGTTTGGCCAGTAGTGGGTTAGGATGAAGAGCTACCATGTTTGTTTAAATGAATGACCTTCACTCATAGTAAATGTCACAGGTGTCAAATAGGTTTAAACTTTTAAACAGCTTCCTCTGAATAACCAAAATGCCCAGGATGTAGATATTTAGTCAGAAACATGCTAGGATGAACGGCTACCAAGTTGTTCAAATCGATTACCTTGACCTATATTGACCCTCTGCAGATGACTAGTTAGTTTGTCAGATATACCACAGAGCATGGCGTTACCATAATCCAATCGAGAGGTAACAAGTGAATGCACAAAAATCTTGCATGCATCTGCAGTTAAACTTCCGGATACAGCTGATGTTCCTGATCTGGTAGTAACAGGGTTTGGCAATAGCGGTCACTTGTTTCTCCATGTTTAGTGAACTATCAAAGTATATCCCTAGGTTTTTAACAGCTAGGACAGTCTCAATAGTTCTGGCACCGACCACCGAGCTGAAGAGCCATTGTTTGCTGACACTTTGGGGAAAAGACGATTAGAGCATGTTGGCGTTCATCCAGGTACTGATATCTGTCAGACAAGCTTCCAGATTTTGAATTGTATCCCAACTGTGCTGTGGTTTTATGACCATGTAAATTTGTGTGGCATCAGTATAGCAATGATAGCGAAGGCTATGGCGACGACAGATCTCTCCGATCGGATTGGAGTACAGGCAATAGTTTCGTGGTCCTAACACCGACCCTTGATGAACCCCGAAATCTAGTATTTCGTCATGTGAGGTGGTAGATCCGATGGCAACACACTGTCATCGTTCACTCAGATAAGTCTGTATCCATCATTGTGCGGTATCAGTCACTCCATAAGAGTACTCCAGACGTTTATAAAGTATGTCATGGTCGATGACGTCAAATGCAGGTGACAAATCCAGCATGACAAGCACCGCTCTGCACTTGCTATCCAATGCAGAAGCTATGTCATTAAGTACACGTAGGAGGGCCGTCTCAGTAGAGTGTTCCATGCGGTAGGCCGATCGCAGGTTGTCATAGAGTCTGTTTGCATGGGGATGAACCTCTAAACGCCGGGACACAACCTTCTCCAAGATCTTAGACAGCAAAGGCAGATTTGAAACTGGGCGGTAGTTCTTCAACTCCTCCTTGTCCATTACAGGCTTCTTCAACAATGGTCTAACATGTTCCTTCTTGAAACACAATGGAACCTTTGACTCAGCCAATGATTTGTTCATGATTGAGACAATCAACGGAAGCAGTGCTTTAAGACATTACTTTAATAGGTCTGTAGGCAGTGGATCAAGCTCACAGGACTTCGATTGCGAGGTGATAATGATATTGCGCAACTCGTCCTGGGTTGTTGGTGAGAGCTTTGTCAATATTATGGTTCCCCCATCAAATTTAATGTCAGCAGTAGTGACAGAGATATCAGCGGTAGAGTTCAGTAGAGTTCACTTCGGCAATAATTTGTCTGATCGTATGTATATGTATGTCTATGTATAATTCTATATTGGAACCATCTTATTTTAGTATCAGAGGTTAACTTGAACATTCCTAAGTTTATCTTTTGCCACCAAGAGTTATCTTGATGTATATCAAGATCAAAAGACCATTTTTCTTTGTATGTTATGTAAATTGTTAACCGTTTAATAGATAACTCATATGTAGAGATACCCCTTTGTTTATTTGTCAGTATGTTATAGATATAAGTTGGATAATGTGGGAATACAATGGGGAAACTGTGATTTCTTAGAAATGGCCATTGAGACAAATTGGCATTTCTTGGGCCATGCAATTTTGTTACGGGTGGTGTAAAAGAGAATTTCTCACAAAAATCGTCATAATTTATGATGAATTCTTCGCGTTCAGTACACAAGTCCTAAACCAAATGTATACCTTTATTTGACCATTGATTAACGTAGACTGAATTGTGATCAATTCCTATATTATTATTAAACCACAAAGGATGATAATATAGAAATTTCCTACATCTCTTTCTTACACTGGACAGCTCTATCTTACACACAGGGAAATGAGAGAAAAACGGTCTTCTTTAGGACGGAAAGTGGCAAAGGAATAGAGATCATTTAATACTGTACTTCCTTCCAGAACAAACTTTTGATGGATTTACCTTTTGTTTAAAAATAATTCTGGACCATGTATTATTTAAGAATGTTTAGGTTCTTTACGAGTTTTCTCCAAAGTGAAAGTACACAGATTATCACCTCTCATTAGTCTCTGAATCCAGGAAATTATCATCTATGTAGCAAATGCATCTATTTGTATCGTGTTAAGGCCACCTTCTTTGTATCTTTTGACCAGTTGACTTCTGGAAATTTTATCTGTTTTACCACTTCATACAAAGTTAAAACAGAGGGGTTCTATTTCTTTCATTATTTCCTTCTTAGAGTTTGGTATATTGATAAAAACGTGTGTTAACTTGGACAGTAAAATGGTTTCAACAAATGTAATTTTATCTATAGGACTTAGGAGTGCATCAGAAATTTGATTTCTCACAACTTGTCGTTACAATTAAGGTCTATAATTCTGAAAGGTTACACTAAATGTTATTCACACCTATGTAAAAGGTTCATTAGACCAGCAGAGATTTTTATCTGCACATATTCTATCGTCACTATTTTACTTGCTGCCTATCCAAATGCACTTTGTTTTTTCAGCGTTTGTTTTAATCCAGAGTATTTTGCATATTGGTCTAGATGGTCTGAACCGTTCAGGGTTGCTTGTTTTTGTAAATTCAGATTTCAAACCTGTTAAAATGTCTTCCAATGGGTAATTTGGGTATATATTACCTATAAAAATGTCTTTTGTTACTTTAATTATATTTTCAAGTTTATTAAATATTTCCTTATTGTTTCGTTTTTAGCCGCTCAATATGGTATGGTCATAGACCTAATATTTAGCAAAATCATTTCGAAAATAATTGACCATCAATGATGGCTTGAAAGGTAGAAGGGCCATTATTTGACATGTTATCTTGGTTGGTTAATCGGGGCTGTGTATTTGTTTGTCCTGTTTTTTAAAAAAAGGGTTTAGTTGAAGAGTTATGACCGAGTGGTCCGTTGTATAGACAGGGGTGATACTAGTTTTACCTTTATCATTTAAGAGCTCAGCTGATGTAAGTAAAAAGTCTAGTCTTGATTTCTCTATAGGAATTTTCTTAAACCATGTATACCGTTTAATTGTGGATTGTTTGATGCGCCATGGATCCAGGAGGTCAAATTTATTAATGATATTTTTGAACTCTTCACTGGCTTGGGTTTGATTTCTGGAAACATAATTCCAACAATCCAAGTTAAAGTCATGTACCAATGATAATTCTTCTTCTACTTCTGATATTTGTTGTTTAAGGCGCTTATAGAAGTTCAGATTGTCCCTATTAAGACCGTAAATATTGTTATTTTAAATTTATTCTGTATTTCTGAATTGACTGTGAAATCATTCCAATCTTTATTAGTAACTGAAGAAATCATTTTGTATGAAAAGATGTTATTTACTTACTCCGCTTCCATGGCTTAACAAACATTCATAACCCCATTGAGCTCTTATTATTTTTTCGTCAGTTTCAATAAAATGAGTGTCCTGAAGATAGTACAGCGAGTATTTTTTATCCCAATTAGTTAAATTCATCTCTACGTTTTCCAAGATCACGGAGGCCTTTGCAGTTAAGGCTCATTATAGTAACATTGTCAGGGAAATTGTTTCCTGCGACTGGGAAAAAAACCCACCATCCAAAACCATACATACAACAACCTCTCACACACATTACTACTGTTCCGGACCCGTTCATGGGTTGGTAAATGATGATGTAGGAAAAGGAAATCTAACCCTATTTCAAAATACAAATGTCAAAAAAGATAATGTATTGTCAGGTTTGTTAGATGTAACAGGTGTTTGTAACAAATGTAGCATCAATTTAATTTTGTGTGTATTCTTCCCACTTCTGTTCTTCACTTTTTTAGATCTCAAGCCACACCCCTTTTGTTAACGACCCACGTATCCTCGGTTGACAGTTTCCCGTCTGTCTGAGGTGGTATGCCACAGTCTAGTTTAAACATATTTATTGCCAAAATTAGACAAGGGATTAGGCACAAGTTATAACAACTTATCAACGCCTTCTCCCAATATACATTTGAAATGACATTACAATAATGACAATAAATATATACAATTGTTATTACAATTCGAACTCAAAATCTCTTGCTGGATTTAATAAAGTTTTGCACAGATCTAAATATGTTTGAGTTAAGGTCAACGGAAAATTGTGAATTGCCAAATAAAAGAATTTCTAAATTTAACGCAACATTATTGTTTTAATTAACAATAGGATTGGGTACAGGCATTGCCTATAAAAGCCCCTTTCCATACAGAAAGACATACATTTCAAATATATACTGCTTATAATTTGAAGATTAACCTTTAAATGAGCTAATCTTGATAAACAAAAGGTAAAGAGTGGTGATATTTGGCAAGTTGCATTCGGAGATGAAGGGCTATAAGGTTTGTTCAACGTAATGACCTTGCTCTATTTTAAGGTCACAGGGGTCAAACGTTTTAAAATCTTTTAACAGGTTCTTTGAATGACTTAAAGTCATGCATACTGATATTTTACCTTTTTAGATATCTTTTAAAGTTACAAGTGTGAGATTAATACCAGGTGAGCAATGCAATGCAGGCCCAGTGGGCCTCTTGTTGTATTGTGTACGGGTGATCTGCTTTAATATCATTTATGAATCCCCCCCCCCCCCCCCCCCTCATCTATTAAGGACGGTGTCACTTTGTATCATTTATGGATTATCGCCCTTGTATCATGTATACAGGATCTTCCCTTGAATCTTATGATGAGCCCTTGTTTGCTTTTTGGACGATTTCCCTTTGTTTGGCGTTTGTTCTTGTATTGAGAATATGTGATCTCGAAAACATTACCTACGTTATCTATGTTATATTTATCTGTCTCTCTTTTTCATGTTTTGATAGTAAATTTGACTTTGTCCAAATAAGCCATATATACAGAGGTCAGTTTCCTTTAATGTAGTGTTCAGTCGATTACAAGGACTTGTATATACACAGGAGGAGGAGGAGGAGGAGGACACAGGGAGAGGAAAAGGAGGACACAGGGAGAGGCAAAGGAGGACACAGGGAGAGAAAAATGAGGACACAGGGAGAGGAGTAGGAGGACACAGGGAAAGGAGGAGGAGGAGGACACATGGGGAGGAGGAGGACACAGGAAGAGGAGGAGAAGGACACAGGGAGAGGAAAAAAAGGACACAAGGAGAGGAGGAGGAGGACAGAGGGAGAGGAGGAGGAAACAGGAAGAGGAGGAGGAGGACATAGGGAGAGTAAAAGGAGGACACAGGGAGGGAAAACGGAGGACACAGGGAGAGGAGAAGGAGGACACAGGGAGAGAAAAATGAGGACACAGGGAGAGGAGAAGGAGGACACAGGGAGAGGCAAAGGAGGACACAGGGAGAGAAAAATGAGGACACAGGGAGAGGAGTAGGAGGACACAGGGAGATGAGTAGGAGGACACAGGGAGATGAGTAGGAGGACACAGGGAGAGGCGGAGGAGGACACATGGAGAGGAGGAAGAGAAGGAGGAGGACATAGGGAGAGGCAAAGGAGGACACAGGGAGAGGCGGAGGAGGACACATGGAGAGGAGGAAGAGAAGGAGGAGGACATAGGGAGAGAAGGAGGAGGAGGCGGACACATGAAGAGGAGGAGGACACAGGGATAGGAGGAGGAGGACACAGGGAGAGAAAAATGAGGACACAGGGAGAGGAGAAGGAGGACACAGGGAGAGGCAAAGGAGGACACAGGGAGAGGAGTAGGAGGACACAGGGAGAGGAAAAAAAGGACACAAGGAGAGGAGGAGGAGGACAGGGGGAGAGGAGGAGGAGGGCACAGGGAGAGAAGGAGGAGGAGGAGGGCACATGGAGAGGAGGAGGAGGACAGAGGGAGAGGAGGAGGACACATGGAGAGGAGGAGGAGGAGGTGGACACATGGCGAGGAGGAAGAGGAGGAGGAGGACGCATGGAGAGGAGGAGGAGGAAACAGGGAGAGGTGGAGGAGGACACATGGAGAGGAGGAGGAGGACAGAGGGAGAGGAGGAGGACACATGGAGAGGAGGAAGAGAAGGAGGAGGACATAGGGAGAGTAAAAGGAGGACACAGGGAGGGAAAACGGAGGACACAGGGAGAGGAAAAAAAGGACACAAGGAGAGGAGGAGGAGGACACATGGAGAGGAGGAGGACACAGGAAGAGGAGGAGGAGGACACATGGAGAGGAGGAGGAGGACACAGGGAGAGGAGGAGGAGGAGGAGGACACATGGAGAGGAGGAGGACACAGGAAGAGGAGGAGGAGGACACATGGAGAGGAGGAAGAGGAGGAGGAGGACATAGGGCGAGGAAAAGGAGGACACAGGGAGAGGAGGAGGAGGGGGAGGACACATGGAGAGGAGGAAGAGGAGGAGGAGGACATAGGGAGAGGAAAAGGAGGACACAGGGAGAGGAAAAGAAGGACACAAGGAGAGGAGGAGGAGGACACATGGAGAGGAGGAGGAGGAGGACACATGGAGAGGAGGAGGACACAGGGAGAGGAGGAGGACACAGGGAGAGAAGGAGGAGGAGGAGGACACATGGAGAGGAGGAAGAGGAGGAGGAGGACACAGGGAGAGGAGGAGGAAGACACAGGGATAGGGGGAGGAGGACACAGGGAGAGGAGGAGGAGGAGGACAAATGGAGAGGAGGAGGAGGAGGAGGAGGACAAAGGAAGAGGAAGAGGAGGACACTGGGAGAGGAGGAGGACACCGGGAGAGGAGGAGAAGGACACAGGGAGAGGAGGAGAAGGACACCGGGAGAGGAGGAGGAGGAGGACACAGGGAGAGGAGGAGGAGGAGGACACAGGGAGAGGAGGAGGACACATGGAGAGGAGGAGGAGGACACAGGGAGAGGAGGAGGACACTGGGAGATGAGTAGGAGGACACAGGGAGATGAGTAGGAGGACACAGGGAGAGGAGGAGGAGGAGAGGACATAGGGAGAGGAGGAATAGGACACATCGAGAGGAGGAGGAGGACACAGGGAGAGAAGGAGGAGGAGGAGGACACAGGGAGAGGAGGAGAGGACACAGGGAAAGGAGGAGGAGGACACAGGGGGAGGAGGAGGAGGACACAGGGGGAGGAGGAGGAGGACACAGGGAGAGGAGGAGGTGGACACAGGGAGAGGAGGAGGACACAGGGAGAGGAGTAGGAGGACACAGGGAGAGGAGGAGGAGGACAAAGGGAGAGGAGGAGGAGGCCACAGGGAGAGGAGGAGGAGGCCACAGGGAGAGGAGGAGGAGGCCACAGGGAGAGGAGGAGGACACAGGGAGAGGAGGAGGAGGCAGGGAGAGGAGGAGGAGGACACAGGGAGAAGAGGAGGAGGACACAGGGAGAGGAGGAGGAGGAGGACACAGGGAGAGGAGGAGGTGGACACAGGGAGAGGAGGAGGACACAGGGAGAGGAGGAGAGCACAGGGAGAGGCGGAGGACACAGGGAGATGAGTAGGAGGACACAGGGAGAGGAGGAGGACACAGGGAGAGGAGGAGAGCACAGGGAGAGGCGGAGGACACAGGGAGATGAGTAGGAGGACACAGGGAAAGGAGGAGGAGGACACAGGGGGAGGAGGAGGAGGACACAGGGAGAGGAGGAGGAGAACACAGGGAGAGGAGGAGGAGGACACAGGAAAAGGAGGAGGAGGACACAGGAAAAGGAGGAGGAGGACACAGGGAAAGGAGGAGGAGGACACAGGGAGAGGAGGAGGAGGACACAGGGAGAGGAGGAGGACACAGGGAGATGAGGAGGAGGACACAGGAAGAGAAGGAGGAGGAGGACACAAGGAGAGGAGGATGAGGACCCCTAGAGCACAGGATCATCAATACACGGCAGTGTTTATCCAGATATTGACGAGCGTTTCACTGCATTTATCGTATCTAATTACAACATATATAATCTGTTACCTTGCCAACCAGCAACTCTACTGTTCGAGAATTCAAATAATCCTTTGCCATCCATCTACATATATATCAACCTTTCACTTAAAGTTCAGCTAGACTTGTGACGTCACCAATATATCATGCAAGTGAAAAAATAAGGCATGTTGACTAAATCAGTGTTAATGACAAGTCAGTCTAGGACCTAGCCTTACATGTTGACTAAATCAGTGTTAAGGACAAGTCAGTCTAGGACCTAGCCATACATGTTGACTAAATTAGTGTTAAAGACAAGTCAGTCTAGGGCCTAGCCATACATGTTGACTTACTCAGTGTTAAGGACAAGTCAGTCTAGAACCTAGCCATACATGTTGACTAAATCAGTGTTAAGGACAAGTCAGTCTAGGACCTAGCCATACATGTTTACTAAATCAGTGTTAAGGACAAGTCAGTCTATGACCTAGCCATACATGGTGACTAACTCAGTGTTAAGGACAAGTCAGTCTAGAACCTGGCCATACATGTTGACTTAATCAGTGTTAAAGACAAGTCAGTCTATGGCCTAGCCATACATGTTGACTAAATCAGTGTTAAGGACAAGTCAGTCTAGGGCCTAGCCATACATGTTGACTAACTCAGTGTTAAGGACAAGTCAGTCCAGAACCTAGCCATACATGTTGACTAACTCAGTGTTAAGAACAAGTCAGTCTAGAACCTAGCCATACATGTTGACTAAATCAGTGTTAAGGACAAGTTAGTCTAGAACCTGGCCATACATGTTGACTAAATCAGTGTTACTGACAAGTCAGCCTAGAACCTAGCCATACATGTTGACTTACTCAGTGTTAAGGACAAGTCAGTCTATGGCCTAGCCATACATGTTGACTAACTCAGTGTTAAGGACAGTTCAGTCTAGAACCTAGCCATACATGTTAACTTACTCAGTGTTAAGGACAAGTCAGTCTAGAACCTGGCCATACATGTTGACCAACTCAGTGTTAAGGACAAGTTAGTCTATGGCCTAGCCATACATGTTGACTAAATCAGTGTTAAGGACAAGTCAGTCTATGACCTAGCCATACATGTTGACTAAATCAGTGTTAAGGACAAGTCATTCTAGAACCTAGCCATACATGTTGACTAAATCAGTGTTAAAGGCAAGTCAGTCGAGGACCTAGCCATACATGTTGACTAAATCAGTGTTAAGAACAAGTCAGTCTAGAACCTGGCCATACATGTTGACTACCTCAGTGTTAATGACAAGTCAGTCTAGAACCTAGCCATACATGTTGACTAAATCAGTGTTAAGGACAAGTCAGTCTAGGACCTAGCCATACATGTTGACTAAATCAGTGTTAAAGACAAGTCAGTCTAGGACCTATCCATGCATATTGTCATCGAGATGAGTATCCTTGTTCACAAAAGCGATTATTGAGGGATAGGCTTGTTTAGATATATAAATAAATTCGTTTGGCGAAAGGTGAAAAACAATATTTTCAATTAATTCTGATCATTGTTTGGGTCAATTAATTCTGATCATTGTTTGGGTCAATTAATTCTGATCATTGTTTGGGTCAATTAATTCTGATCATTGTTTGGGTCCTATATTTCTGATCATTGTTTGGGTCCTATATTTGAAACGATTCAATTTTAAGCTCGACATATGTTGGTTGGGTTCTGGAGACCGTCTTGTTTGATGTCCTGTGTGATCTGTACTGTAAAGAGGCGCCTGTCGAGACTGTCTTGTTTGATGTCCTGTGTGATCTGTACTGTAAAGAGGCGCCTGTCGAGACCGTCTTGTTTGATGTCCTGTGTGATCTGTACTGTAAAGAGGCGCCTGTCGAGACCGTCTTGTTTGATGTCCTGTGTGATCTGTACTGTAAAGAGGCGCCTGAAGTCAATATCCACTTCGACATCGTCGATCATGTTTTAACTAAAATTGTTATTACATATGATCGCGTTATAAAAAGGGCAACTCTTTATACAATAATTGTTGGAATAATCTGTCAGATGACCTGTACTATAAAGAGACACCTTAAGTCGGCCAGGATAATCTCAGTGCGCAAACGTCTTAATTAGGTTGATCGATCAGAAAAATGGTTTATTATAAAACAGCGTGTTGCCAATAACTACAGGTACGATCAGGCTGCCTGTAGTCGTGCTGGTACAA
>NW_018408590.1:191894-192353 GCF_002113885.1 Mizuhopecten yessoensis
ATTCTTGTACAATGTGGATGACTACAGGTACGGTCAGGCTGCCTGTAGCCGTGCTTGTACAATGTGGATGACTACAGGTACGATCAGGCTGCCTGTAACCGTGCTTGTACACGGTGCATGACTATAACTACAGGTACGATCAGGCTGCCTGTAGCCGTGCCTGTACACTGTGGATGACTACAGGTACGGTCAGGCTGCCTGTAACCGTGCTTGTACACTGTGGACGACTATAACAATAACTACAGGTACGGTCATGCTGATTTTATATAATATTTTATTATTGGTGATTAGTCTGTACGTCCTGGTAGTACTTGATTATTGGTCATCAGTCTGTACGTCCTGGTACTAATTTATTGTTGGTGATGAGTCTGTACGTGCTGGTACTACTTAATTGTTGGTGATGAGTATGTACGTCCTGGTACTACTTTATTGTTGGTGTTGAGTCGTTACGACCTGGTA
>NW_018408590.1:195803-196829 GCF_002113885.1 Mizuhopecten yessoensis
GGATACTACTTTATTGATGTTGATGAGTCTGTACGTCCTGATACTACTTTATTGTTGGTGATGAGTATGTACGTGCTGGTACTAATTTATTGTTGGCTGTTTACTGTATTGTTGGTGATGAGTCTGTACGTCCGGAGACTACTTTATTGATGTTGATGAGTCTGTACGTCCTGATACTACTTTATTGATGTTGATGAGTCTGTACGTCCTGATACTACTTTATTGATGGTGATGAGTCTGTACGTCCTGATACTACTTTATTGTTGGTGATGAGTATGTACATCCTGGTACTAATTTATTGTTGGTGATGAGTCTGTACGTGCTTGTACTAATTTATTGTTGGTGATGAGTCTGTCCGTCCTGGTACTACTTTATTGTTGGTGATGAGTATGTACGTGCTGGTACTAATTTATTGTTGGCTGTTTACTGTATTGTTGGTGATGAGTCTGTACGTCCGGATACTACTTTATTGATGTTTATGAGTCTGTACGTCCTGATACTACTTTATTGATGGTGATGAGTCTGTACGTCCTGATACTAGTTTATTGTTGGTGATGAGTTTGTACGTCCTGATACTACTTTATTGTTGGTGATGAGTTTGTACGTCCTGATACTACTTTATTGTTGGTGATAAGTCTGTACGTCCTGGTACTACTTTATTGTTGGTGATGAGTATGTACGTGCTGGTACTAATTTATTGTTGGCTGTTTACTGTATTGTTGGTGATGAGTCTGTACGTCCGGGTACTACTTTATTGATGTTGATGAGTCTGTACGTCCTGATAATACTTTATTGTTGGTGATGAGTCTTTACGTCCTGGTACTACTTTATTGTTGATGATGAGTCTGTACGTCCTGATACTACTTTATTGTTGGTGATGAGTCTGTTATTGTTGGTGATGAGTATGTACGTGCTGGTACTAATTTATTGTTGGTGATGAGTCTGTACGTCCTTGTACTAATTTATTGTTGGTGATGAGTATGTACGTGCTGGTACTAATTTATTGTTGGTGATGAGTCTGTACGT
>NW_018408590.1:198575-216399 GCF_002113885.1 Mizuhopecten yessoensis
CGGATGAGTTTGTACGGCCTGGTACTACTTTAATGTTGGTGACGAGTATGTACGGCCTGGTACTACTTTATTGTTGGTGATGAGTCTGTACGTCCTGGTACTACTTTATTGTTGCTGATGAGTCTGTACGTCCTGGTACTACGATAACACAGTTATAACATCGATTATCTGTGTCCTAATGAAGATACAGAACATCGATAGATTGTCTCCTAGTGACGATACCGATCATCATTATTCTGTCTCCTAGTGACGATACAGACCATCGATATTCTGTGTCCTAGTGACGATACCGATCATCAATATTCTGTGTCCTAGTGACGATACAGACCATCAATAATCTGTCTCCTAGTGACGATACAGACCATCAATAATCTGTGTCCTAGTGACGATACCGACCATCGATAATCTGTCTCCTTGTGTCGATATCGACCGTATTTAATCTGTGTCCTAGTGTTGATACAAACCATCGATAATTTGTGTCCTAGTGACGATACAGACCATCAATATTCTGTCTCCTAGTGACGATACCGATAATCGATAGTCTATCTCCTAGTGACGATACCGATCATCAATATTCTGTCTCCTAGTGCGATACAGACCATCAATAATCTGTCTCCTAGTGACGATACAACCCGTCGATATTCTGTCCTTGTGATACCGATCATCAATATTCTGTGTCCTAGTGACGATACAAACCATCGTTAATCTGTGTCCTAGTGACGATACAAAGTGTCGTTAATCTGATTCTTAGTGACGATACAATCCGTCGTTAATCTGAGTCCTAGTGACGATACAACCCGTCGATATTCTGTCCTTGTGATACCGATCATCAATATTCTGCCTCCTAGTGCGATACAGCCCATCAATAATCTGTCCTAGTGTCGATACCGCCCGTCGTTAATCTGTCTCCTAGAGACGATACCGATCATCAATATTCTGTCTCCTAGTGACGATACAGACCATCAATATTCTGTCTCCTAGTGACTATACAAACCGTCGTTAATCTGAGCTAGTGACGATACAGACCATCGATATTCTGACTCCTAGTGACGATACCGACCATACATATTCTGTGTCCTAGTGTCGATACAGACCATCAATAATCTGTGTCCTAGTGGCAATACCGACCGTCGGTAATCTGTTTCCTAGTGATGATACAAACCGTCAATACTCTGTGTCCTAGTGATGATACATACCGTCAATAATCTGTTTCCTAGTGACGATACAAAGTGTCGTTAATCTGATTCTTAGTGACGATACAATCCGTCGTTAATCTGAGTCCTAGTGACGATACAGGCCATCAATATTCTGTCTCCTAGTGACTATACAAACCGTCGTTAATCTGTGGCCTAATGACGATACGTCGTAAATCTGAGTCCTAGTGACGATACAACCCGTCGTTAATCTGTGTCCTAGTGATTATACAAACCGTCGTTAATCTGTGGCCTAATGACGATACGTCGTAAATCTGAGTCCTAGTGACGATACTAATCTGTGTCCTAGTGTTGATACAAACCATCGATAATCTGTGTCCTAGTGACGATACAAAGTGTCGTTAATCTGATTCTTAGTGACGATACAATCCGTCGTTATTCTGTGTCCTAGTGACGATACAAACCATCGTTAATCTGTGTCCTAGTGATTATACAAACCGTCGTTAATCTGTGTCCTACTTCAATAATCTGTGTCCTAGTGGCAATACCGACCGTCGGTAATCTGTTTCCTAGTGATGATACAAACCGTCGATAATCTGTGTCCTAGTGACGAGTCGTTAATCTGTCTCCTAGTGACTATACAAACCGTCGTTAATCTGTTTCCTAGTGGTGATACAAACCGTCGATAATCTGTGTCCTAGTGACGATACAAACCATCGTTAATCTGTGTCCTAGTGATTATACAAACCGTCGTTAATCTGTTTCCTAGTGATGATACAAACCGTGGTTAATCTGTTTCCTAGTGATGATACAAACCGTCGATAATCTATGTCCTAGTGATGATACAAACCGTCAATAATCTGTTTCCTAGTAACAATGCAAACCGTCGTTAATCTGAGTCCTAGTGACGATACAAACCGTCAATCATCTGTGTCCTAGTGTCAATACCGACCGTCGTTAATCTGTTTCCTAGTGATGATACAAACCGTCGTTAATCTGTTTCCTAGTGATGATACAAACCGTCAATAATCTGTGTCCTAGTGACGATACCGATCATCAATATTCTGTGTCCTAGTGACGATACAGACCATCAATATTCTGTCTCCTAGTGACGATACAGACCATCGATATTCTGACTCCTAGTGACGATACCGACCATACATATTCTGTGTCCTAGTGTCGATACAGACCATCAATAATCTGTCTCCTAGTGACGATACAGATCATCAATATTCTGTGTCCTAGTGACGATACCGACCATCGATAATCTGTCTCCTTGTGTCGATACCGACCGTATTTAATCTGTGTCCTAGTGTTGATACAAACCATCGATAATCTGTGTCCTAGTGACGATACAGATCATCAATATTCTGTCTCCTAGAGACGATACCGATCATCGATATTCTATCTCCTAGTGACGATACCGATCATCAATATTCTGTCTCCTAGTGTCGATACCGACCGTCGTTAATCTGTGTCCTAGTGACGATACATGATACAAACCGTCGATAATATGTGTCCTGGTGATGATACAAACCGTCGATAATCTGTGTCCTAGTGAATCTGTGTCCTAGTGATGATACAAACCGTCGATAATTGAGTCCTAGTGACGATACAGACCATCAATATTCTGTGTCCTAGTGACGATACAGACCATCAATATTCTGTGTCCTAGTGACGATACAGACCATCCTAGTGATGAGACAAACCGTCGTTAATCTGTGTCCTAGTGACGATACAACCGTCGATAATCTGTGTCCTAGTGACGATACCGATCATCAATATTCTGTCTCCTAGTGCCATACAGACCATCAATAATCTGTCCTAGTGTCGATACCGACCGTCGCTAATCTGTGTCCTAGTGACGATACAGACCATCTGTCCTAGTGTCAATACCGACCGTCGTTAATCTGTTTCCTAGTGATGATACAAACAGTCGTTAATCTGTTTCCTAGTGATGATACAAACAGTCGTTAATCTGTTTCCTAGTGATGATACAAACCGTCAATAATCTGTGTCCTAGTGATGATACATACCGTCAATAATCTGTTTCCTAGTAACAATACAAACCGTCGTTAATCTGAGTCCTAGTGACGATACAAACCGTCAATAATCTGTGTCCTAGTGTCAATACCGACCGTCGTTAATCTGTTTCCTAGTGATGATACAAACCGTCGATAATCTGTGTCCTAGTGTCGATACCGACCATCGATAATCTGTGTCCTAGTGATGATACAAACCGGCAATAATCTGTGTCCTAGTGATGATACAAACCGTCAATAATCTGTGTCCTAGTGATGATACAAACCGTCAATAATCTGTTTCCTAGTGACGATACAAACCGTCGTTAATCTGAGTCCTAGTGATGATACAAACCGTCGTTAATCTGAGTCCTAGTGACGATACAAACCGTCGTTAATCTGTGTCCTAGTGTCGATACCGACCGTCGTTAATCTGTGTCCTAGTGATGATACAAACCGTCAATAATCTGTTTCCTAGTGACGATACAAACCGTTGTTAATCTGACTCCTAGTGACTATACAAACCGTCGTTAATCTGAGTCCTAGTGACGATACAAACCGTCGTTAATCTGTGTCCTAGTGACGATACAAAGTGTCGTTAATCTGAGTCTTAGTGACGATACAAACCGTCGTTAATCTGAGTCCTAGTGACGATACAGACCATCAATATTCTGTGTCCTAGCTAGTGTCGATACCGACCGTCGTTAATCTGTTTCCTAGTGATGATACAAACCGTCGTTAATCTGAGTCCTAGTGACGATACAGACCATCGATAATCTGAGTCCTAGTGACGATACAAACCGTCGTTAATCTGAGTCCTAGTGACGATACAAACCGTCGTAAATCTGAGTCCTAGTGACGATACAGACCATCAATATTCAGTCTCCTAGTGACGATACTGACCGTCGTTAATCTGAGTCCTAGTGATGATACAAACCGTCGTTAATCTGAGTCCTAGTGTCGATACCGACCATCAATATTCTGTCTCCTAGTGACGATACTGACCGTCGTTAATCTGAGTCCTAGTGATGATACAAACCGTCGTTGATCTGAGTCCTAGTGATGATACAAACCGTCGTTAATCTGAGTCCTAGTGACTATACAAACCGTCGTTAATCTGTGTCCTAGTGATGATACAAACCGTCGTTAATCTGAGTCCTAGTGACGATACAAACCGTCGATAATCTGTGTCCTAATGATGATACAAACCGTCGTTAATCTGTGTCCTAGTGACGATACAGACCATCAATATTCAGTCTCCAATTGTCGATACCGACCGTCGTTAATCTGTGTCCTAGTGTCGATACCGACCGTCGTTAATCTGTGTCCTAGTGACGATACAGACCATCAATATTCAGTCTCCAAGTGTCGATACCGACCGTCGTTAATCTGTGTCCTAGTGACGATACAGACCGTCGTTAATCTGTGTCCTAGTGACGATACAGACCATCAATATTCAGTCTCCAAGTGTCGATACCGACCGTCGTTAATCTGAGTCCTAGTGATGATACAAACCGTCAATAATCTGTGTCCTAGTGATGATACAAACCATCGTTAATCTGTGTCCTAATGATGATACAAACCGTCAATAATCAGTGTCCTAGTGATGATACAAACCGTCGATAATATGTGTCCTAGTGATGATACAAACCGTCGATAATCTGTGTCCTAGTGATGATACAAACCGTTGATAATCTGTGTCCTAGTGATGATACAAACCGTCGTTAATCTGTGTCCTAGTGTCGATACAGACCATCAATATTCTGTGTCCTAGTGTCGATACCGACCGTCGCTAATCTGTGTCCTAGTGACGATACAGACCATCAATATTCTGTGTCCTAGTGACGATACAGACCATCAATATTCTGTGTCCTAGTGTCGATACCAACCATCGATAATCTGTGTCCTAGTGTCGATACTGACCATCGATAATCTGTCTCCTAGTGTCGATACCAACCATCGATAATCTGTGTCCTAGTGATGATACCAACCATCGATAATCTGTCTCTTAGTGTCGATACCGACCATCAATAATCTATGTCCTAGTGACGATACAACCGTCGATAATCTATGTCCTAGGAAGGATACACCCGTCGATAATCTGTGTCCTAGTGACGATACAAACCGGCGTTAATCTGTGTCCTAGTGCCGATACAAACCGTCGTTAATCTGTGTCCTAGTTACGATACAAACCGTCGTTAATCTGTGTCGTAGTGACGATACAAACCGTCGTTAATCTATGTCCTAGTGGCGATACAACCGTCGATAATCTATGTCCAAGTGATGATACAAACCGTCGATAATCTGAGTCCTAGTGATGATACTAGTGACGATACAACCCGTCGTTAATCTGTGTCCTAGTGTCGATACCGACCGTCGCTAATCTGTGTCCTAGTGACGATACAAACCGTCTTTAATCTGTGTCCTAGTGACGATACCAACCGTCGTTAATCTGTGTCCTAGTGTCGATACAGACCATCAATATTCTGTGTCCTAGTGACGATACAGACCATCGATAATCTGAGTCCTAGTGACGATACAAACCGTCGTTAATCTATGTCCTAGTGGCGATACAACCGTCGATAATCTATGTCCTAGGGACGATACAACCGTCGATAATCTATGTCCTAGTGACTAGTGACGATACAGACCATCGTTAATCTGTGTCCTAGTGACGATACAAACCGTCGTTAATCTGTTTCCTAGTGATGATACAAACCATCGTTAATCTATGTCCTAGTGACGATACAAACCGTCGTTAATCTATGTCCTAGTGACGATACAAACCGTCGTTAATCTGTGTCCTAGTGACGATACAAACCCTCGTTAATCTATGCCCTAGTGACGATACAACCGTCGATAATCTATGTCCTAGTGATGATACAAACCGTCTTTAATCTGTGTCCTAGTGACGATACAACCGTCGATAATCTATGTCCAAGTGATGATACAAACCGTCGATAATCTATGTCCTAGTGATGATACAAACCGTCGTTAATCTATGATACAAACCGTCGTTAATCTGAGTCCTATTGACGATACAAACCGTCCATAATCTATGTCCTAGTGACGATACAAACCATCGATAATCTGTGTCCTAGTGACGATACAAACCTCTGAGTCCTAGTGATGATACAAACCGTCGATAATCTGAGTCCTAGTGTGTCCTAGTGACGATACAAACCGTCGTGAATCTTTGTCCTAGTGACGATACAGACCATCGTTAATCTGTGGCCTAGTGACGATACAAACCGTCGTTAATCTATGTGCTAGTGACGATACAAACCGTCGATAATCTATGTCCTAGTGATGATACAAACCGTCGATAATCTGAGTCCTAGTGATGATACTAGTGACGATACAAACCGTCGTTAATCTGTTTCCTAGTGACGATACAAACCGTCGTTAATCTATGTCCTAGTTACGATACAACCGTCGATAATCTATGTCCTAGTGATGATACAAACCGTCTTTAATCTGTGTCCTAGTGACGATACAAACCGTCTTTAATCTGTGTCCTAGTGACGATACAAACGTCGATAATCTATGTCCAAGTGATGATACAAACCGTCGTTAATCTGTGTCCTAGTGATGATACAAACTAGTGACGATACAAACCGTCGTTAATCTATGTGTTAATCTGTTTCCTAGTGATGATACAAACCATCGTTAATCTATGTCCTAGTGACGATACAACCGTCGATAATCTATGTCCCAGTGATGATACAAACCGTCGTTAATCTATGTCCTAGTGATGATACAAACCGTCTTTAATCTGTGTCCTAGTGACGATACAACCGTCGATAATCTATGTCCTAGTGATGATACAAACCGTCTTTAATCTGTGTCCTAGTGACGATACAACCGTCGATAATCTATTTCCTTGTGATGATACAAACCGTCCTTAATCTGTGTCCTAGTGACGATACAAACCGTCTTTAATCTGTGTCCTAGTGACGATACAAACCGGCGTTAATCTGTGTCCTAGTGACGATACAAACCGGCGTTAATCTGTGTCCTAGTGACGATACAACCCGTCGTTAATCTGTGTCCTAGTGACGATCCAAACCGTCGATAATCTATGTCCTAGTGATGATTCAAACCGTCGATAATCTATGTCCTAGTGACAATACAAACCGTCGTTAATCTGTGTCCTAGTGATGATACAAAACGTCGATAATCTGTGTCCTAGTGACGATACAAACCGTTGATAATCTATGTCCTAGTGACGATACAAAATACAAACCGTCGTTAATCTGTGTCCTACTGACGATACAAACCGTCGTTAATCTGTGTCCTCGTGATGATACAAACCGTCGATAATCTGAGTCCTAGTGACGATACAAACCGTCGTTAATTAGTGTCCTAGTGACGATACAGACCATCGTTAATCTGTGTCCTAGTGACGATCCAAACCGTCGATAATCTATGTCCTAGTGATGATACAAACCGTCTTTAATCTGTGTCCTAGTGACGATACAAACCGGCGTTAATCTGTGTCCTAGTGACGATACAACCGTCGATAATCTGTGTCCTAGTGACGATACAAACCGTCTTTAATCTGTGTCCTAGTGACGATACAACCCGTCGTTAATCTGTGTCCTAGTGACGATACAACCCGTCGTTAATCTGTGTCCTAGTGACGATCCAAACCGTCGATAATCTATGTCCTAGTGACAATACAAACCGTCGTTAATCTATGTCCTAGTGATGATACAAACCGTCGTTAATCTGGGTCCTAGTGACGATACAAACCGTCGTTAATTAGTGTCCTAGTGACGATACAGACCATCGTTAATCTGTGTCCTAGTGACGATCCAAACCGTCGATAATCTATGTCCTAGTGATGATACAAACCGTCGATAATCTGAGTCCTAGTGACGATACAAACCGTCGTTAATCTGTGTCCTAGTGATGATACAAACCGTCGATAATCTGAGTCCTAGTGATGATACAAACCGTCGTTAATCTGAGTCCTAGTGATGATACAAACCGTCGTTAATCTGTGTCCTAGTGATGATACAAACCGGCGATAATCTGAGTCCTAGTGATGATACTAGTGACGATACAAACCGTCGTTAATCTATGTCCTACTGACGATACAAACCGTCGTTAATCTGTGTCCTAGTGATGATACAAACCATCGTTAATCTATGTCCTAGGGACGATACAAACCGTCGTTAATCTGTGTCCTAGTAACGATACAAACCGTCGTTAATCTGTGTCCTAGTGACGATACAGACCATCGATAACGTGTGTCCTAGTGATGATACCAACCATCGATAATCTGTCTCCTAGTGTCGATACCGACCATCGATAATCTGTGTCCTAGTGATGATACAAACCATCGTTAATCTGTGTCTTAGTTACGATACAGACCATCAATAATCTGTGTCCTAGTGTCGATACTGACCATTTTCACAATACTTATTTTTGCTCGTATGACACTTTAATATCTATAAGAATATGACAACTGGCTGATTTCGTTATCGGTCTCAGTGTTGAGTTTTTGCTTTAGGTTTATATGGCCATGTATAAATTCCCACAGATGTTCTTCGTGTCATGTGTTTAACTCGACATACGTGTAAAGCTGTTCAAGTGGAGATGATTTGGTTGTGGCGAATCAATATGTAATTAGTAAAGAACTGCTCGGCCCCGGGGCGCCTGACACCGCTTTCTCACGCGCTATTACTCAGTCCGAAAGGGTAAACACATCTCTGATTGATCACTGAGGAAATCATCACTGTTGGGTTAGGTCGATACAAATTCACTAAAATAACTATTTCTTGGTCCAAGATGGTTTTCTAAAATTTCATTTTATGATAATCTTAAACAAAAGGTCCGATAAAAAATACTAAAACCTTGAAACTAACGATTTCTTGTAAGTTAATGTTGAGCGTGACAATGAAAAATGTACTTCAATTTTTAGTGGTTTCTTTTTTCTAGAGAATGAATTCAAAGAAACTTGTGAACGGAGAATACTAAGCAAAGGTAGTGATCATGGAGACCGCTATTTTTGCCGCGATTTATATTGCAAAATGTATATACGCCTATCAAAAGTGTTGACGTGGCGCGTTTTGAGTGCGTCTGTCAGTTCATTCATTCGCCCATGCGCCCACACTTTGGTTTTCATGGGGATGTGAAAGACATTCGATTATAAAATTTTGAAATACGCTAAGCATGTACAATATACTAAGACTAATGTTAAGTTCGGAGCTGAGCAAACTCCATGCGTAATCAATTGGCATAATACTCTGATTGGTTTGCATAATAACTTAATACAATATGGTCAGATTCCTATGAAACTTGTTCAATAATAATACATATTATAAATACATATATTATAAAAAGGCATACTAAATTTGAAGCAAAACCAAGTTGACGTATGGCATTGTTAGTGGAGGGTCTGATCGATGTCAGTGTGTATGATATGCTTGAGAAATACTTAAGGAGTTTTGTGACGTTGTAGAAACGTTAGCTTTACGCCAGACTTGGGTCTCGTCAAGTTTCCTGAGTCTCCAGCAAACTGTCAACATGTATATTAATCTTTCAATTGATCAAGTGTTTCATGATCTATAATCCACATGTTTGTTAATGTTTGATATTTTCTTTTCTTTGCAGATGTAATAGAATGTCTACTGAGACGCATCGCTATAACGACCATGTAGTACGTCCAATCAAAGCACTTCTTCCAGCAACTCCTTCGACCAATCTTGTCGCAGCTGGCACATCTTCCTCTCCTAGTAGTTCACTGATTTCTCGGAAGTTACAACCAAAAATACAAAAGTCTGCTTCACTCAAAGACCTCTTCTTTAAAAAGAACTCAACAGAGGCCAAGCCCGCTACATCCCCTGCACAGCCTAGAACTAAGATTGCAGACCTTGTTCAGAGACATCTCATTCCGCTTAATATCATCAGCTCTTTCAAAGCCAACAGGAGAAACCTAAACGGAAGTACGTCGTGCCAAAAGCTAGTCGCTAAAGAGGGTAGTGAATCTATAACTGAGAAGGAGAACTTCACTGAAGTGCAATATTTGTCCATACCTGACAACACAACAGATACATCCATTCCACAGACGAATATATTTAACAAAACTGACATATTATTTACAACTTCTTTTACCCATTCGGTGGACAAGTCGATCGACTGTCAGTCCTGTGGTACTGAAGCAAACAAGGCAGCCAAACCACGTCTAACGCGGAGTAAGAGTAGGAGTGCCCAGAGCCTACATAGAATTCCACAATTGGGCGCGGTAAAACAAACCCTCACACGAAGCTATTCGGACGTTCCGCCCAACTCTAAGCTTGCTCTGGTTCATAGCAGTAGTAGCAGTCTGTCGGAGCACCTGCAGTCCAGGATGTACCGGAACGATTTCGTATCGCAGCTTCTGGACCATTTGTTTATAGGGAGTGTGGAGGCGGCCTATAATGAACCGTTACTTTGTCGGCTTAAAATTGACTGTGTACTCGACATTAGTAACTGCGCAGCTGCAGATGTGCCCTCCTCAAAGAAGCTTCATTGCCCCTGTATATGCCCCAAGGAGAACCAGCATTTCCGATCTCGGCTTATCATTCAGGTAGAGGACAGAGACACGGAGGATATTGAGGCCTATTTCCCCGAGATCAACAAGTTTATCGTTGCTGCTAGACATCGCGGGAAGCGCGTGCTTGTGTTCAGCTACCATGGTAAGTCCCGTGCAGCCGCCGCCGCGATCCAGTACATGATGAGCCAGGAGAACCTTCTCCTGCGGCAGGCCTTCAACTTGGTTAAGAACCAGCGGCCGTGTGTTGACATTATCCCGGCCTTCATGGCCAAGCTGGAGGCTCTGGAGAGGAAGCTCTTTCCGGACGCCAAGCCGTCCATCTCATTTGGCAATGAGTATCTGAATATCGCCGACCCACAGGCTATCCGTTGTGCCTGGGTGGACTGTGCTGATATTTGAATGTATAATGACGCTCAACCCGGATATATCGTACTTATATACAGCACCACATTAGATCTGTGAACATCGGGTTTTCAGCAGATTAAGTCACTTACAAAAGCTAGCAAAATGTGAAGTTTTTGATGTGTTTTTTATTATCCGGCCACCATGTTAGACTTCATTGCACTAGATTTGAATGTTAGACCATTTTTATCATCTGAGACAATTTATCCTTGATACTATGAATGTTGACTTTCATTCAATGTGTGTTGTGATTATGTTGAACGTGTAGATCCGTTAAATGATGTATATCTGGATTTACGTATGATATACTTCACAGATGTCGACCAGTGCCATTAGAAGCTTGCCTGAATCACCTGCCGAAATTTAACGACATCGTCTATTTCGACAACTCTCAATGTTATCCGATCCTTCATGAAGATTATATAGTTGACTATTGTACTTCTTTGTGTTGTATAGTTATTTGGAACACTCATAATGAAAACTTCAGCAAACATGTACTGACTATCAGAGTTGTCGTTCCTTACACTTACACCTCTGCCAACGTCTCATTACAGACACAGGGACCTGATAATTTGTTACAGCTATATTTGGACCTGAACTAAGATGTTCAGAGTAAGTTTACACGTTTTAGGGGTTTAGATCGACTTTCGGTAAAACTGACACCCCTAATACCTTCATCATTGGGGGTGTCATTTTCCCCGAAAGTCGATTTAAACCCCTAAAACATGTAAAATTACTCTGAACACCTTAGTTCAGGTCCAAATACACGTGTAAAGTTGTAACAAATTACCAGGTCCCTGTTATTGCAGAGTATTGTTAAACGGCCAAATAAGCATATTCTTCTCACAATGTAATTACAAACGTTTTATCTAGCGAGGTTAATAATGCTGAATTGCTACACTTAATTATCCTATAGATTAATGTACAAACTATTTCGAAACCAGTATACCCACCAATCAAATGTTATAAATGTAAGCAACAAAGAAAGAGAAGCGATTGAGGAGACAATACACGAGTTGGGAGAATTTACAATTACTAACCTTTGTAGGTTAATAAAGGGTTTGTCGGCCTCGGGCCACAGACAGACGATGCCACACAGCCTCGGCATTCGGCTAATAATAACAATAACAATATCTCGTTTCTGAGGTTGACAATCTCCCACTTTAATTTTACACAAAGGCACTATTTGAAAAAACAAAAGGTGATTGTAATTGATTTATTTCTGAAACAATTTTAGATGCTTTTACCATGCAGTGCTTTGTTATCAATCTGCTCAAGTTTTTTAGCTGAGTCTCTTTCAAGACCATTTTCACATACATGGTCTCTCGTAAAACCCTAACAGATTTTTTGTTGCACGCTGTTTTGTTTTTTGACATCTTTGTCAATCAGAATTGATTCGTCATCATTGACACTCGCAAACCGAGCTTTTTGCCTGTCGTCTGCCATATTTGTTTACAATGTCTGAACCCGACGATCAGAAATCTGGGCCTGTTTTCATGAACCCGTTCTCATGCGCAAACATGCATTTTGTGCTGAAGCCTATACTTTCTTGTTCTGGTTATAAGTTAATGAAAAAACAATTAAAAAAAAAACCTATTCGGGCCATGTCTGCGCATCCAGTCAAGACACAACTTGCCGCCTCCGTGGTGTCAGAGGTGGCCTGATATAAGGTTGGCGCGCAATGATTCTCTCGGCACGCAAGCGGTTCCTGGCAGTTTGAGGACTAATGGGTCTGCCATGAGTTCCTAAGGTATGCGACGCAGTCTCTACAGCAGTCTTGAATCTGTTGCGCAAGTGCGACAATCAAATCGCCCTGTCTTGTCGTGCGGTCGTTACACGCGGATGACCGCTCCTGGGACGATCGGAAACTAACAGGATTTTACAATAATGTTCACTTGTTTCTCCATGTTTAGTGAATTATCAAAGTATAACCCTAGATTTTGAACAGCTGGGACAGTCTCAATAGTTCTGGCACCGACCTTGAGCTGGAGAGCCATTGCTTGCTGACACTTTGGGGAAAGGACGATTAGTTTTGTCTTTTCCATATTAAGCTTAAGCATGTTGGCGTTCATCCAGATGCTGATACCTGTCAGACAAGCTTCCAGATTATTTTTTTGTCTTTGACATTTTTTTATTGCGTCAGTCACGTAAGTGCATTACATGTTTAGAAAGGTTCCTGGAGAAGAAATACAATATAAACGAGTAGTTAAGTACTAGTAGTTCATTCTAGAAGCTTGATACTTTCCCCATTTTTGCCGGGTCTTGTTCGCTGCATTTTGAGACATGATGTAGACAGAATAAAGGTATAAATTTCTATATTTTTTTATAAATATTTTACAACTTTCCCAGTCAGGGATTTTGTGGTATTGTCGCATTAAAGATATATATATTTTAATCAGTAATATGCATATGTTTAAACCCGTCAGTTGAACATTGTCAATGATGCCGAAAAGGAAAGTAGCATTTTTTTTTTCTAAAACAATATCATACTTTTGTAAAACCGAGTTAATAAAACATGTCCAGAGCGATTGACTATGTGTACAACCCCCAAAAAGGTGATATATTGTTTCTGATTCTCCACTACAAAAGCTTCATTCTTCATGTTCTAATAGTTTTCACTTCAGTAGCATGGAATTTGTGAAAAAGATTCTGTGAATGAATCTGTATTGTAAACTTTGTAATTTCGAGTCTTTTGTCTCGTAAAAAGGACATGAGTGAATTTTTCCCCATTCGTCTTGGTTCAGAGAAATATCTAAGATAGTGTGCCAACTTTCATGGGATTGTTGCGGATAAATCAATACAGTAGACATGATTTTATTATATTTTTTTTTATTATAAAAATATTTTCAAGCTTCCAGATTTTCTGAAATTGTATCCGAACTGTCCTGTGGTTTGATGACCATGTAAATTTGTGTGTCATCAGCATAGCAATTATAGCGAAGGCTATGGCGACGACAAATCTCTCCGATCGGTTTGGAAGCTCCCCAACTATTTCAATATACCATCTTAGTTGGGTTCACAAGTTCTTAGAAAATATCAGATAGCAGTAGTAGAGCGTCCAACTTCGTGCTTCGAAACGTGTTATTAGGCTTGAATATCTACCATAGCCTGGAACTAGGAATAGTGACCTGTAACAGTCCCTCCCTACAAAGTTATCCTAGTTTCTTATAAATTAAGATCGAGTATTCCATTTTTGGTAGCACCAAACAATCTGAACAGCAGTCGTTCAGATTAAACAGAACCATATTGATGCTCATTAAGTGAGCAAGATCGTACTCATAAGCATATATGTACACGTGTCGGTATTCTAATAAGAATGTCGTTTCCAGTAAAGCGTGTTAAACCCTATGTAAGACCACCTAGTCTACCTCGGCTTCCTGTGACGTAGTAGCTCGTTCTACTGCAGGTCTTTGATAAATATAAAAAAACAGACGCGAGTCCAAATCGCTCCCCGAGGAACCCAGCGTTCAATGTTCGACCACTGATGGCGCTCGATTAATCACTAACCGTTGTTTTCCCTCAGATAAACAGGCTGTATTTCCAGTAATTTAAACTTTTATTGTACGTACATTATAGTGTTTAACAGATATTGGAGGTCCTAGTAAATCACTTATTGATGTCAAAGTGTTGTCTTCCAATTCTGATGGTATGGTCATTCGCGAAGTACATGTACAACTTATATAAACTCAAGCTATTCCCAGACTTGTGCTCTGTATTTCATATTCTTGTCAAGTAAAGTTTCTGATAACGAGTACAAATGCATTTAATATCAATAAATATCAAACAAGAGAATCCTGCAAATTTCAAATTGACGTGAAAGTCTTGCACTCAAACCCTTGTAAAAGAACAAGAGTTCCGGGTGTGTAAGCGTCTTTTTCTTCAACTATGACATCCGACTGATACTTCTACGACTACGTCTACCAAACAATCGACCTACTTCATCATATTGAAGATTATGTCAATGTAGGGTCGTGAGAGTGTGTGCATGGCTAAAAATGAAGTGTAGTCGTGTGTATGAAATACTAATGATTTTGAGAGCGAGTTTTTGGTTTAATAGGTGTCGAAGGATTCTGTAGTTACCAGGTCAGGAGGCAATTCATTCCCCTCTGGGGTAGTTCTAGGAAAGAAAGAGAATTTACGACAGTCATCTTTATAGTGAGGAATCTGATAGGAGAGATGATCGGATTGTCTGGATTGTCGTAACTGTGGTGTTACGTGGAGGTCTTTATTGATGGTAATTTTATTGTGTGATATTTTATACATCATAGTAAGACGGGCGTCCTTACGTCTATCAGCGAGGCTGGGCCAGTTTAGAGGTTGTTATGGTAGCGGTTAGTGACAAGTCTTGCAGCTCTACGCTGTACCATACCAAGCTTGTTTATATCACCTTTTTGGTAAGGATCCCACACACAACTAGCATATTCTAAAGATGGTCGCACTAGAGATTTATATACTTGTTCTTTAATATTGTTCAAGTCGAATCAAAGTGATGTTACCAGAATAGTGACAATGGCGTAATAAATTATCTTACAATCGTTCATCGATGATACCCGTCATCCATGCATTATCTTTAATCTTCAAAACCTCCTGCATTTGCTTCTTCGTGTAGCTGAACAAGCGTTAGGGGTTTGGCTGTTTCAAATATGGCGTTTATTGTGGCGGCGATGATTTCAACAATAATTTCGTTTTTTCTGTTAATATGACGAGTCTTTCGGCCACGGACATATTGTCCCTTTTTCACTTCATTCTGGAAATTGCCCTTTGTGAACTACCCAAAAGACTATGTATTCCCGCGGTGACATTCACACCGAGTCTGACCTGCTATATGGGCATGGTTAGGTCGGCAACGTCAATTTTGTGTTGAATTTATTCGTATCCATCCATCTTGCCTCCATAAAGTCTGCTTTGTTCTTCGGTGCTATTGCCACCCTATTGTAACGCCGAAGTTGTATATAGCTGTTTATCTAGCTACTAAGGTGGATGAGCTTGCTAGTCGGCAAGCGCTCGTGTTTCTATTCCTAGTGCCAATTAGGCTTCACTCTGGTAGTTATCTACGATATACTCATTAGGCTGTTGATTTCCAGTACTTCCTATAGCATAGGTAACGAATTAGACTATGAGCAAGTGTGTTATATTTCACATCTAGAACTGGTCACGTGATGTGTCGTCTGTGAGATTGCATTCTGTGTGTGACTGGCGATCAGTTGCATGGGCTGTATTTCAGAATATTCGGCGATGTGTATGGACAGCTTTGGAAACACGTCCACCTTAACAACCGTGTATGTAAACAAACGATTTACAAGCTCTCTATATGCCCATACTCCCAACAAAGTCCCCACACATCGCCGAACATTTTGAACACAAACGTCTGATAATTCATCTCTGTATTTTAGTGCGACTCTTTCCTGATGTTTGCAAAGTATTACTGAATACAGCCATCTACCTACGATTTCTACCCAACCCCACCCCCCGAAAACCGAAAAACACCAGTAGGGTATCACACGTGGTTAATCTTAATGATTAGATTACACAGAAAAGATGTATGCAATTACTGGCCATTATTTGTTCGTAAAATTTCTCCTTCACTGGTCTAAACACAGCAGTTTAACAACTCGATGGAGTATAATAACAGGTTGGAGCATATATGTACATACTTATATGAGTTCTAGTCATGATCACTACGTTGTTAAGGTGCCAAAGCCTCAATATTTCTATTTAACTACCTCCTGTTTGAACCATATGATTTTATGTAAGAAAATAAGTGTCTATAATATTACCATCTGTCAAAGTGGAAACTTCACAGTGTAAAACGTGTAAGATGATAAAAGTGCTGTATCAACATATAACCCCGGAGCAAACGTGGTCAACAGCATATTTATTTGTCATATGATATATCTCCAATCTCTCATTCCCATCCCTCTGTCACTAGTCAAGCAGATCACCTTACACACACCGTAAATATCTTACAGTAACGCATGGTAGCTCATCCAAACCTCACAAACCATTCACACACATTTAATGGGCATTACACATGATTCCATATACTCAGGTGAAAAAGTCATTTCCTGGAACACAAACAACACACATACAGTCGTTGTCACAGGAGTGGTCGCCTTCCCTATACGTCTAACCCTCCTCTACACCTGTACCCGGGCCTTCCCTATACGTATGGTAGACCTCTACACCTGTACCCAGTAAAACTCAGGCTATCTTGGTGACTGTAAGTACGGTGAAGTCGATGTAATTTATATAAGGGAGAGACTTGATATCCTGATCAAGTACATTAATCACTGAGGGACACAACATACCATCCTCATACTTGTAACCAGCACAGTGTATGCTATACTTGGTTGTAACGTTTCAGTGAAAGTCTGGGAGCAATGTTCATGGACTGCAGCTCCTGGAACAGTAGTTTACATGCGTAGGGGATCTTGAGCGTTGATACGTGGCGTGAGGACTTGCAGTACTGACACCAGCCGGAATACCCCAGAAGACCACACTCCCCACATACGTCAACCTTAAACTCGTCACTGGATATCATCAGCCGCTCCAACAGTAGCATGCTGTAACAAACAGATATCTGGCATATAGCATGCTGTAACAAACAGATATCTGGCATATAGCATGCTGTAACAAACAGATATCTGACATATAGCATCCTGTAACACCAGCTCTCTGACATATAGCATACTGTAACACTAGCT
>NW_018408590.1:218417-219005 GCF_002113885.1 Mizuhopecten yessoensis
GTACTGTAACACCAGATCTCTGACATATAGCGTACTGTAACACCAGCTCTCTGACATATAGCATACTGTAACACCAGATCTCTGACATATAACATACTGTAACACCAGCTCTTTGAATATAACATACTGTAACACTAGCTCTCTGACATATAACATACTGTAACACCAGCTCTCTGACATATAGCATACTGTAACACCAGCTCTCTGACATATAGCATACTGTAACACTAGCTCTCTGACATATAAGATACTGTAACACCAGCTCTCTGACATATAGCATACTGTAACACTAGCTCTGTGTCATAAAGTATACTGTTATATATATATTTAGAAGTATTTCTCTCTTTAAATTTTGAAACTAGAAATGTGAAGAAAAGATTAGATGACAATGTAAGACAAACCAATTGAAAATGCTGTCATCAATATTCCCTGCTCTATAGTTAAAGTACAACCCAGGTAGAGATTAGTCTCTATAGTTAAAGTACAACCCAGGTAGCAATTAGTCTCTATAGTTAAAGTACAACCCAGGTAGCGATTAGTCTGTATAGTTAAAGTACAACCCAGGTAGCGATTAGTCTCTATAGTTAA
>NW_018408590.1:222507-226465 GCF_002113885.1 Mizuhopecten yessoensis
CGATTAGTTTTCAGGATAAGAACAAAATATTTCTTCCTCAGCTGATACAAGAATGAGGCATTTTCTTTTTTCACAAAATCACTGAATGATAAAGGAAGTTACCCAGATAACGGACTGAATGATTCTTCTTAATGTGACATGTGAGGGAATAATAAAGGCAGTCAATGGAGGATAAATGTAGGACTAGTTGCATCATTGAATATCTAGATATGGAATCAACATTTCTTCCTCCCCTTACCTTGCTCCATAACCAATGAGACAGTCCCGTTCCATCTCTCCCAAGCGCAGCCCTCCGTCCCTTGAGCGGCCCTCTGTTGGTTGGCGTGTCAGGACTGCACGCGGCCCTTTGGCACGGGCATGCATCTTATCCATCACCATGTGCTTTAACTTCTGGTAGTAGATCGGGCCGAAGTAGATGTACGCTGACAGAGGTTCACTGTCAGTACAATCACACACTCAGTAATGGTATCAGGGTTAGAACAATTCTAATTTCTTTTCAAAGAACAGATGATCAAATGCTTTTTTATCAGATGTAAAGTGTCGTACAGGTAATAGAAAATCAATCTAATTAAAATTATATCTTCACATCGCTCCCGTTTACTGATATGTCGCGTTGAAGATCTAACAACATCCCGTAGAGGGTCACGTCAGAGGTCAACATGAATACATTATCGCATTTATAACAAGCCAATCAAAACGCGACATATTTCTTTCATTCAACCAATCAGAAAGCAGGACCTGTGGCATTTAATGCAGACACCTCGTAGCCCAAAATCCATTTTTTCGTCTGGTCCAGTGATAGTTTGAATATTGCGAAGCCTGTCATTGGTTAATTTTAGTTTCAGGTTGTTAAACTTTTTAACGACAACATCACCAGAAGAGCAAGTCTCTCTTATTTCAAAGCAAAATCCACAAATTGTACAAACGTTGTCCTGTAGATAGACACAGCGTGGTGTCATGGGCGCCGCCATTTTTCGATACTCATTTGACACCCCTTGTCTTTTATCATAGCAAGTGTGTTCCAAAATCATTACATCATCACTTACAGAAATGCGTAAGCTCTCATCTGATTGGTTAATGCAAAGGTCGCCTGAACATGACCCTCTACGGGATGTTGTTAGATCTTCAACGCGACATATCAGTAAACGGAAGCGATGTGAAGATATAATTTTAATTAGATTGATAGAAAATCTTCATCTTATGCCCCGGTCACACATTCACGGATCGTCTTGCCAGATCCACTAAATATGGAAACTCATGGATGACACCGGAATAATCTTTATCGGTGGTCCGCTAGGGAAACACCACGGTTTGACTACGGATAAGGGCTAGTTGACAACGGGGAGTGGTTCAGATTGCTATGGTTTGCTACGATTTCAGTACGGGACAACACGAATTAAAACAGTCTGGCACGGATTAGTACGAACTCGCACGGACCTGCCACGGTAAGCAATCTGTATACAAACTCCAGCGCCCACGTGTTCATTCTACAACTTGATTTTAGTACAGGTAAGAAGTATGTAGTTCACCGTAACTGTACCGATCCCTGGCGACTTGAGGCCGGGGATGTACTAAGATGAAGTACGGATGATTACGGTTTATTACGGACTACAACTGATTAGTGCATTCTACTACGGATCAGTAAGGATGTACTACGGTTGTCTGATCAATGTTGAATTTTTGAACATACTCAATAATTGTCACGGACATACAAGTACTACTACGATTGACCCAGGATAAAATACAGACAGCTACGAACCACTACATATTGCCACGAGCGATGCCGGAACGTATCCGTGGCTAATCCGGCGTCAGATCAGTGAATGTGTGACCGGGACATATATCACCTTTAGGTGAGGTTGTCCTTTCTAAGATATTTAAAATAATTCTTCTATAGATGCCTCGTGTGAAGTAGAACTATCCGAGCCATTAAATACGACCTACCCTGTGATGCCGGAGGTGACGTAGTCCTTGCCAAGGTAGTTAAATCCGTGACGAATCAGGTCAGCTGACAGGTCCTCCACTTTATCACCACTGAACGCTGAACACATACATAATGTAAATCTCAAATATAATAATGTACAGAGCCAACAATATTCACAGGTATGACACAAGGATATAATATTGTACAGAGCCAACAATGATCACAGGTATGACACAAGGATATAATATTGTACAGAGCCAACAATGATCACAGGTATGACACAAGGATATAATAGTGTACATAGCCAACAATGATCACAGGTATGACACAAGGATATAATATTGTACAAAGCCAGCAATGATCACAGATATAATATTGTACAGAGCCAACAATGATCACAGGTATGACACAATGATATAATATTGTACAAAGCCAACAATGATCACAGGTATTACACAAGGATATAATAGTCTACATAGCCAACAATGATCACAGGGATGACACAAGGATAAAATATTGTACAAAGCCAACAATGATCACAGGGATGACACAAGGATAAAATATTGTACAAAGCCAACAATGATCACAGGAATTACACAAGGATATAATAGTGTACAAAGCCAGTAATGATCACAGATATAATATTGTACAGAGCCAACAATGATGACAGGTATGACACAAGGGTATAATATTGTACAGAGCCAACGATGATCACAGGTATGACACAAGGATATAATATTGTACAGAGCCAACACTGAGGATTTTCTAAACAATGAACGGAAATAATCTTAAAAGGAGATAATCCAATAGAGAGAGAAAGAAGGTAATCAATACCCACACACTTCTTACCTGTGCCATAATGAAATTTGCCATCCAGTACACCTGCTTTACTGCCCAGCAATTCCATTAATTTCCCAACTGTCATTCTCGAGGGGTACCCATGGGGATTCATAATCTGTGAAAAACAGTCATATATAGGGGTACCCAAGGGGATTCATAATATGTAAACAACAGTCTTATATATGGGGTATCCATGGGGATTCATAATCTGGTAAATATAGGGGTACCCATGGGGATTCATAATATGTAAACAACAGACACATATAGGGGTACCCATGGGGATTCACAATCTGTGAACAACAGTCATATATAGGGGTACCCATGGGGATTCATAATATGTAAACAACAGTCATATATAGGGGGTACCCATGGGGATTCATAATCTGTGAACAACAGTCATACATAGGGGTACCCATGGGGATTCATAACATGTAAACAACAGTCATATATAGGGGTACCCATGGGGATTCATAATCTGTGAACAACAAACATATATCGCGGTACCCATGGGGATTCATAATCTGTGAACAACAGACATATATCGGGGTACCCAAGGGGATTCATTATTTGTGGACAACAAACATATATCCGGGTACCCTTAAAGGTTACTCTTATCTGTGGACAATAGAAAAATATTGGTGTACCCATAGGAGTTTTATTATCTTGTGACAATCGAGATTTTTATTTTTTTTAATCTGTGGACTTTTGGGGATCTTTCTCTGCAGACAATAAACAGGTGAACCAATGACTAACGGTGTTGTGATGCCATGTATTTCAAGACTATAATTACAAAGATACATAGATTTTATTCTAACACAATTGGGATTTTACAATCCTTTGGTAGGCAGCTGTGAAATAATAAAAAAAAAGAGGCCCAAGGGCCTTAGCGGTCACCTGAGTTATATCATAGATACTGGTAGCTTTATTTTATTGTTTAGATGTGATGTGGAAATCAGCATGTAAACTAAGTGAAATACAATACTTGTCATGTCATCAATGGATAAGAATTTGAAAATATTGGTAAATGTTCCCTTTGGGGCCCCGCCCTAGCCCCTGGGGATGGGGCAGGAATCCTAATTTTACAAAGTAAAACTCTCATTTACCCAAGATGATTCTGACTAAGTTTGAGCAATTTTCTGCTGAAAATGGATAAAATATATACCGAAAAGTGTTATTTCCCTATATAAACTATAT
>NW_018408590.1:227913-234883 GCF_002113885.1 Mizuhopecten yessoensis
TGGTTATGGGGTGGGGATCTCAACTGTTTCCAAGCTGTGACTCAGAAACTAGGTCCCTAGGGTTGTGGCCAGACCCCAGGATCAATTCAAATATCATGACTGCATTTGTCTCTTTTTGCCCAGCATTTGTATATATAGTTTTGGGGTGGGGATCTCAACCGTTTCAAAGTTATGACCCAGGGGTTAAGTCTCCAAGGGTGGGGCAGTTCTCAAGGCCATCCTGGAAGCATATGTGCAATCATCTCTTTATACTCAGCAATTGTATATACCGTTACAGGGTGGGGATCTCAACCATTTCCAAGTAATACACTTTTTTTGGCCCCACCCCTAAGCCCGTGGGGTCAGCCCCACCATTTGTACAATTTTGAATCTGTGCCTCCCATGAATGCTTCCGACCAAATATGATCAATATCCATGGCATAGTTCTACAGAAGAAGTCGTTTATAGCAATATAGCCAAATTGCCCCCTTTTTGGCCCCGCCCTCGGCCCCCTCGAGGTCAGCCCCACCATTTGTACAATTTTGAATCCCCACCACCTAGGGATGCTTCCAGTCAAATATGGTTGATATCCACTTCTTAGTTCCAGAGAAGTCGCTTAAAGCAATATTGCCAAATTGACCCCTTTTTGCCTCGCCTCTCAGCCCCCTGGGGGGTCAGCTCCATCATTTGTACAATTTTGAATCCCTGACACCTAGGGATGTTTCCAGTCAAATATGGTTGATATCCACTACTTAGTTCCAGAGAAGAAGTCGCTTAAAGCAATATAGCCAAATTGACCCCTTTTGGCCCCGCCCCTCAGCCCCCTGGGGGGTCAGCCCAACCATTTGTACAATTTTGAATCCCCACCACCTAGGGATGCTTCCAGTCAAAGATGGTTGATATCCATGGCACAGTTCTACAGAAGAAGTCGTTTGTAGCAGTATAGCCAAATTGCCCCCTTTTGGCCCCGCAACTCAGCCTCCTGGGGGGTCAGCCCAACCATTTGTACAATTTTGAATCTCCACTACCTAGGGATGCTTCCAGTCAAATTTAGTTGAATTCCAATCAGTGGTTAAGAAGAAGAAGTCGTTTAAAGGAATTGTTGACGGACGGACGGACGACGGACGCAACGGTATGGCATAAGCTCACCCTGTGAGCTAACAATGCTTGTCATAAGAAGTTACTTAAGAAGAAAATAGTACTCACAATATCTGGACAGATTCCCTGAAACATCAAAACAGCAGATAGTTATTCGTCAAATTTCACTGATTTCATAAAATAGCATGGACTTTATCTTATCACTTATATAGTCATGTATAGCAGAGTTCACATAGCCCAGCAACATCTGTTCCCAGTTAGGATTGTAGCACAGCTGGGTTAGTTCACACAGCCCAGCCACCTCTGTTCCCAGTTAGGATTGTAGCACAGCTGGGTAATGACAGGGGCAATTCTGTATAGAAAAGGTGAAATTGGCCCCTATATCAGTGGCTGCATAGTTGGCACCAGATTAATCTGGTTTGATTAACGAGGCTGGACTGTTGTGATTCCAAGGTCGTTTGACTTGACACAGCCTTTGAACGAGTATAATTTTATCATTTTTTTATGTAAAACATTAGTCACAACTTACCAGGTCAGTGAAAGGCATATCCTCTTGGGGTACGATCAGTCCACACACACTGAAACAACAAAGAAGCACTTCATCATACGTTTAGTCATTTATAGCAATAAGATAATTTCAATATGACATGATGAACAAGTTAAGAAGCTACATGTCCAGCCTTTGTTTCGACAAAAAAACACATAAACATGACAGTGACCTTCACTCTAGGAAGAAACTGTTGATATTGCTATAACACAAATGTGATCAAAATTTCATAAATAAACTAAACAGTAGAGGAAATACAGACAAATTGATGCATACCTGAGATAATTATATTAGACTATAGCTGCTGAGGATTCCTTATATAAAACACATGAAAATTGAGAAAAATGTGTGATGGTTTGCAGTTTTTGTAAACCTTCATTGCTGTTCTACACATTTACATGAAGCAGTGAAACCATCTGCAGTAAGTAACTTGTGAATGATCAACTGAGTAGATGGACCAGTTATCAAACTCTTCTGTTGCAGTGTATTAGAGTTACCTACCCCTTCTGTCCGTGTCGACTGCTGAATTTGTCACCGATCTCTGGTCGCCTGGTCTGTCGCAACAGCATCTTAATAAGGAAAGCCTCCTCTGGGTTTGAGGTGATGAGGACCTTCTCTACGTAGGACGGTTCCCCTCCCTTGTACCTGTGGGAGACACAGGTAGAGAACAAGTGGAGATGATCAGTACCTCTGTCTGCGGGGGGTCTATAGGGGGCTACTCATCATCACATGATATGGGGATGTCCCTGTACTCTGGAGTCTTCCCTTATTTAGGGGGTCAGTACACGGTTTACTTACATAATATTGATACAATAATAAAACATGTGCCTTAAGATAGATATCTTTTCTCATTTATTCTATATTGTTTTTGTTCTCTGCTTGAAGAATTTGTTCAGAGGGGGTCAGTAGGATTACTCACATCATGGGGACAATCTTAACAAAACTTTGTTATGGGGATCGCAGGGTTTACTTACGTTATTGGGACATCCCTGTACTCTGGTTGCTGAGTCTGTCCTGAGGGGGTCTGTAGGGGGTTCAAGGTCACAGTAGGCATGTATTTGTTAACCATTACCTGTTTACTCTCCACCTTCTCACCTGTAATCAGGTAAACAACTGGTACTTAGGATGATCAGCATACAAAACAAATACAATCAATATGATATATGAAACAAGCGTTACCAAGTGATATGTTCTCTTCCACGTACTGAACAAAAACTAAAACCATTACCCTCTGCTGCGCAATAATGTTCCTCTCCACTGAACAATAATGTTTCCCTCCACTGAGCAATAATGTTTCCCTCCACTGAGCAATAATGTTCTCTCCACTGAGCAATAATGTTTCCCTCCACTGAGCAATAATGTTCTCTCCAATGAGTAAGACCTTTTGGCAAGGAAGCCCTGTTTGATTTGATTAATCCTTTGAATGAATGTGCAGGAACAGAGGATTAAGATAGAAGGATGTGTCATTATACTGGACTCAACATTTGGTGTAGGAGTATATTGACACTGACATTTATCAAAACTTCTCTAATGAAGTAAAAGACAAGCAAGATACCAGATCTGTTAATCATATTATCTGTAACATCGACCTGTCAATACATCAGACAACACAGTCAACCTATTGTGAACATAATCCTATATTCCTGGGGAAACAATACAGGTTCTCTCCAGGATATGCTGTGTTGCTATTGTTACCTGGGGAACAGATACCATCCATGTCGAGGATGCTGTGTCTCCAGACTGGTCGATGTGTTGTGGCATCCAACATTGGTCCCATCACCTTGTCAAAGCTGTGGTTGGCGTAGCGCTTCAGGGTACATGCCTGTTTTCTGTACACGAGGCACCTTCCAAATCCTGGGGTCAGAGGTTACAGAGATTCAGGGCCAGAGGTCATGAGGTTACAGTTCAGATTGAAGTTCACTTTTACTTTGTGTTGAGTTTCAATTTAATTGTAGTGCAATATTTTCATGTTGCAGTTCATATCAACTCTTGGGAATGTTCAAAATATTGTAAATTTAAAAGTTGAGTGAACCATCGTTTTTTCCGTTACATTAAACTTAAGTATAGATAAGGCCTACTTCTGTCAACCAGCTAGTAGAACATTAGACCTAGCCCTGTCTAATAGAACATTATACCTAGCCCTGTCTAGTATAACATTAGACCTAGCCCTGTCTAGTAGAACATTATACCTAGCCCTGTCTAGTAGATTATTAGACCTAGCCCTGTCTAGTAGAACATTACACCTAGCCCTGTCTAGTAGAACATTATACCTAGCCTTGTCTAGTTGAACATTATACCTAGCCCTGTCTAGTATAACATTAGACCTAGCCCTGTCTAGTAGAACATTATACCTAGCCTTGTTTAGTAGAACATTAGACCTAGCCCCCCTGTCTAGTAGAACATTAGACCTAGCCCTGTCTAGTAGAACATTATACCTAGCCTTGTCTAGTAGAACATTAGCCCTAGCCCTGTCTAGTAGATCATTACACCTAGCCTTGGCTAGTAGAACATTAGACCTAGCCCTGTCTAGTAGAACATTATCCCTAGCCTTGTCTAGTAGAACATTAGACCTAGCCCTGTCTAGTAGAACATTATACCTAGCCTTGTCTAGTAGAACATTAGCCCTAGCCCTGTCTAGTAGATCATTACACCTAGCCTTGGCTAGTAGAACATTAGACCTAGCCCTGTCTAGTATAACAATCGACCTAGCCCTGTCTAGTAGAACATTAGACCTAGCCCTATCTAGTAGAACATTAGACCTAGCCTTGTCTAGTAGAACATTACCCCTAGCCCTGTCTAGTAGAACATTAGACCTAGCCCTATCTAGTAGAACATTAGACCTAGCCCTGTCTAGTTGAACATTACACCTAGCCCTGTCTAGTAGAACATTATACCTAGCCCTGTCTAGTAGAACATTAGACCTAGCCCTATCTAGTAGAACATTAGACCTAGCCCTGTCTAGTTGAACATTACACCTAGCCCTGTCTAGTAGAACATTAGACCTAACCCTGTCTAGTAGAACATTATACCTAGCCTTGTCTAGTAGAACATTACACCTAGCCCTGTCTAGTAGAACATTACACCTAGCTCTGTCTAGTAGAACATTAGACCTAGCCTTGTCTAGTAGAACATTACACCTAGCCCTGTCTAGTAGAACATTACACCTAGCCCTGTCTAGTAGAACATTAGACCTAACCCTGTCTAGTAGAACATTAGACCTAGCCCTGTTTAGTAGAACATTACACCTAGCCCTGTCTAGTAGAACATTAGACCTAGCCCTGTCTAGTAGAACATTAGACCTAGCCCTGTTTAGTAGAACATTAGACCTAGCCCTGTCTAGTAGAACATTAGACCTAGCCCTGTTTAGTAGAACATTAGACCTAGCCCTGTCTAGTAGAACATTTGTGGAGAGTATAGAGACCTACCTCTATCTAGTGATGCCTTGTTGAGGATGAGGGCATCCTCTATGTCATACCCACTGTAGCTCATCACAGCCACAGTGGCATTCTGTCCCGCTGGTAACTTGTCAAAATGGATCAGCTCAATCGTCTGAAAGTAACACAAATCACAACTGTTATATATTTACATAACCTACAGGTGATCTCTCTTCCTGAGCATGTGACAGTTTGAACAAGTACACTGCCTTAGAATGATGACCAAGAGGTACATTAGTTTACCAATGTTTACCTCACACTTGAGGAGCCAGCTCTGAGCTAACATAACATGATGACTTCCCACCTTAGAATTGATGAGCAAGGTCTCTGGTAATCATTAAACCTGTTTCTTACCTTAGACTTGACAAGTGGAGCCTGAGGGTAACATAACAGATAGAGCAGGGTGTCAATTCTGTTCCTTTGGTTGTACCCAATGGTACCTGTATCAAAAATAGCATTAATAATCATTTATAGACAGAAGACATGAAGTCATTATTCTATATGGTTTAGGTTTTTTACCAGTCACTGATGCAATAAGCGAGTAAATTGCGAAAATATTTGATTTTTTGACAAGTATGTTAAAAAAATTCTAATATTTCTTGTTGATTTATAAATCCTGTAAGAGGTTGTTCTGAATAAATATGAGGTGAAATATTAGCAGTTTTTACCCATAGCCTGCTTGACCATAGCGCTTTTAAAAAGGCTTGTAGATGATACCAGGAAACTGAATATTACCCATGGCCTGCTTGCCCATAGCACACTAGTAAGTGTTACGAGGAGAAATAAACCTGTGACTTACCCATGGCCTGCTTGCCCATAGCACACTGGTAAGTGTTACGAGGAGACTGATTGTGATGGGGGTAGGGGATCAGACCAGCACATACCCCTAATATGGTAAATGGTTCTATCTCCAGATGGGTTGTCTCCCTTAAACATCAAACAAGTACCACTGTAGCAGAACAAAAGGCACACCTCCCAGGTGAAAGGCACATACATATTTGTTCTTAGAATTCTTCAGATGCATTCATGTATTAAAATGTATGACAATATTAAAATGTATTAAAATGTATGACAATATTAAAATGTATGACAATATTAAAATAATAAAATGTATGACAATATTAAAATGTATGACAATGTTAAAATGTATGACAATGTTAAAATGTATGACAATGTTAAAATGTATGACAATATTAAAATGTATGACAATATTAAAATGTATGACAATATTAAAATAATAAAATGTATGACAATATTAAAATGTGACAATATTAAAATGTATGACAATGTTAAAATGTATGACAATGTTAAAATGCAATCAGAAGAACCTTCATTTGCAGAATAGCATTCAGTAAAGTTGAATGAATTACGTCTGGGTATTTGTTGTAAGGAAAAAACATACTGTATCTTTTTCACAAACTGAAGGAATATATATCTGTCAAATATAAAACTAACTACTTGGGCTATTTGGAAAATATATGCATACAATCAAAATTTCAGAAATCAGGAACTCACTGGCAAATCTTTTGGAAAGTTAATTAAATAAAAAAAAAAACATTTACTGAATATCAAAAAATGGAACAAACCAAGAACCTGTAAAAGACAAACATGATTTCTCTGAGATAAAACCTTGGAAAATATCAACGATATTTGTTTTAGATAGGCAGAAAATCTCCTTGCAAAAAGTTATGAGTGAGAGATATTTTAACTTGCATATATTATAACAAGGTTACCGCGAGCGGTATATAATACGCCCGTCACACATTGAATGAGCAGTTGTTTGTATGATTGAAATATATGAAGTATTTGTGAGTAATTGATATTAAAAGAGAAATCATTCAACATAACTGGTAGATCAATGAGTGCAATACAACATCATGGAACGCATGCATCGCATTAATGAAACCAAGGG
>NW_018408590.1:237201-243215 GCF_002113885.1 Mizuhopecten yessoensis
GCCCACCCGCCCGCTCACGTGATAACATAATACGTCCCCGTCTTCGACGGGCGTATAAAAATTAGCAGATAATTTGCTAGTACATTTAATGTTTGAACCATGAAATCTTGTCATATTATAATTGCATGGAAACTGTTAACTAGTGAGGGGGAAGTATGCTACTTAATTACGGGTAGGTGTGGAATATGTTCACTACTTGTTAATATGTTAATGCAGGTTCACACAATTCACAATGTGATTGATTGGGTTTATCTCATTACCAGTTAAATTATCAAAAACTGATAAACTTTGTTCCACAAACAAATACACCACTGAAACTATAATTAGTATTATTTATCCACACCATTAAAATTTTGTTCAGTTTTATTCCATTTAAGAATGGATCCATATACTTATAACAAGTATTTATCTAGAGATGACAGCCATAGACCAGTAATGAGTATTTACCTGGTGACGACAGCCATATACCTGTGACAAGTATTTACCTGGTGACGACAGCCATAGACCAGTAATGAGTATTTACCTGGTGACGACAGCCATATACCTGTAACAAGTATTTACCTGGTGACGACAGCCAAAGACCAGTAATGAGTATTTACCTGGTGACGACAGCCATAGACCAGTAATGAGTATTTACCTGGTGATGACAGCCATATACCTGTAACAAGTATTTACCCTGTGATGTCAGCCATAGACCAGTAACGAGTATTTACCTGGTGACGACAGTCATATACCTGTAACAAGTATTTACCTGGTGACGACAGCCATATACCAGTAACGAGTATTTACCTGGTGATGTCAGCCTCATACAGAGATATCATACAGTCATTCTCTTCATTAACATCCAGGTACTCCACCAAACCTTCCTTCAGGAAGTCGTCAAAACTCCTGTAATAGGGAAAACAACACAACCAAATAGAGTGAGCACCAGCCTTTGTTTAACTTTCTATAAGACTCATGTTTTTATTAATACAAAAAGCAGGCAACATAATAATTGTTATACCATGGTACATTATTTATCAGAAAACCTGAAAGTTGAAATATTTGATTATTTATATCAAAATACACTATGGAGCCAGTAATATCTAAAACTTGACATAACTGTGTAACAGAATAAGTAATGGGTCAGTCTTACCTGAAACACTGGGTAAGCCTTAACTAAAGCACTGGGTCAATTTTGCCAGTCTAATTTATTTTCTTATTATTTACCTTCAATCAGTCTTGTCTGAAGCTTTACCTGAAGAGTAAGGTCAGTCTTACCTGGAGCTCTTGGTCACCCATAGCAGTTTTACTTCTGAAATCATAGGTAAGCTCTCATTTGTAAGCTCCCTGGGTTGGACTTAACTGGAGATCTGCCTGATCTCCCTGAGCTTGACAACCTGAAGACCTTGGTGAGCTCCTTTTTGTTATCTCCTGGAGTACTTACTTAAAGCCCTTGATGAGCTCCCTGTGTTACCTACCTGGAGCCCTGGGTGAGCTCCCTGTGTTACCTAACTGGAGCCCTGGGCGAGTCCCTATTTGTGAGTTCCCTGAGTTAGACCTACCTGAAGCCCTGGGTGAGCTCCCTGTGTTACCTAACTGGAGCCCTGGGCGAGTCCCCTGTGTGAGGTTCCTGAGTTAGACCCACCTGAAGCCCTGGGTGAGCTCCCTGTGTTACCTAACTGGAGCCCTGGGTGAGTCCCCTGTTTGAGCTCTTCGAGTTAGACCTACCTGAAGCCCTGGGTGAGCTCCCTGTGTACATAACTGGAGCCCTGGGTGAGTCCCTGTGTGAGCTCTCCGAGTTAGACCTACCTGAAGCCCTGGGTGAGCTCCCTGTGTTACCTACCTGGAGCCCTGGGCGAGTCCCCTGTGTGAGGTTCCTGAGTTAGACCCACCTGAAGCCCTGGGTGAGCTCCCTGTGTTACCTAACTGGAGTCCTGGGTGAGTCCCCTGTGTGAGCTCTTCGAGTTAGACCTACCTGAAGCCCTGGGTGAGCTCCCTGTGTACATAACTGGAGCCCTGGGTGAGTCACTGTGTGAGCTCTCTGAGTTAGACCTACCTGAAGCCCTGGGTGAGCTCCCTGTGTTACCTAACTGGAGCCCTGGGTGAGTCCCTGTGTGAGCTCTCTGAGTTAGACCTACCTGAAGCCCTGGGTGAGCTCCCTGTGTTACCTAACTGGAGCCCTGGGTGAGTCCCTGTGTGAGCTCTCTGAGTTAGACCTACCTGAAGCCCTGGGTGAGCTCCCTGTGTTACCTAACTGGAGCCCTGGGTGAGTCCCTGTGTGAGCTCTCTGAGTTAGACCTACCTGAAGCCCTGGGTGAGCTCCTCTATATGCTTCTGTTTGACCAGTGGCTGGCCTTCCTTCACAATGATGTATGGTCTGAAAATGAAAGAGCAATACTCAATGATAAAAAATACTGTACTGTAGAAATAATCTCAAATATTCTACAGCACCACTCCAACAAGCTCAAAGGCTTATACTGGTACAGATGATTTTTCTTCAATTTATAGTTTCTGCATTTTCAGCACAAAGTAAAGTGATTAAGTGTGTATACTGGTCAGTACATACCTACAGAGTCGGCCCCCGTCAGTAGATATGTACACACAGCGATGAGAGTGGTTAGTACACACAGAAACAAACTCGTCTATAAACCCGGCCCTCCTCATTAGCCTGAACGTCCGCACTAACTTCTTGTGGTCACGGATCACACCAAGAATGTTACCTACAATAGTGGACACATTCTTTCTAACTCTTCTGTCAAGATCTCGAAACACATTGCAAAACATGAATGAAGTTATCTTACTTCCTTGCTTCTAGAAGGTTATCTTCTCCACATGTACAGTGACACTTCCAACACACAAAAAGATAAGTAGACCCTAGTACCAGTCATGTCTCCCCTATAACCTGGTCCCCTTACTGTTAAGGCAGGCAAGATCGAACGGGAGCTGATGAGAGCTCATCATTTCACACAAGTGACCCTTCACCCTCACCATCAACACAGACAAAGTAGACCTCGGAGGTGAGAGCTGATAATTTCTCCCCATCGACCCTTTACTGTCATCATTAATGCAGACAAGTTAGATCGTAGGGATGAGAGCTTAACCTTTCACTTGACTGACCCTTTCCCCTTACCATTAAGGACGATGAGGTAGACCCTTGGACTGGTCATTTCCTCCCCAATGAACCCTGACCTTTACCATTAAGGAAGACGAGGTAGACCCTTGGACTGGTCATTTCCTCCGCAATGACCCCTGACCTTTACCATTTAGGAAGACGAGGTAGACCCTTGGACTGGTCATTTCCCCCCCAATGACCCCTGACATTTACCATTAAGGAAGACGAGGTAGAACCTTGAACTGGTCGTTTCCTCCGCAATGACCCCTGACCTTTACCATTAAGGAAGACGAGGTAGACCCTTGGACTGGTCGTTTCCTCTCCAATGACCCCTGACCTTTACCATTAAGGGAGACGAGGTAGACCCTTGGACTGGTCGTTTCCTCCCCAATGAACCCTGACCTTTACCATCAAGGGAGACGAGGTAGACCCTTGGACTGGTCGTTTCCTCCCCAATGACCCCTGACCTTTACCATTTAGGAAGACGAGGCAGACCCTTGGACTGGTCATTTCCTCCCCAATGTCCCCTGACCTTTACCATTAAGGAAGATGAGGTAGACCCTTGGACTGGTCGTTTCCTCTCCAATGCCCCCTGACCTTTACCATTAAGGAAGACGAGGAAGACCCTTGGACTGGTCATTTCCTCCCCAATGACCCCTGACCTTTACCATTAAAGAAGACGAGGAAGACCCTTGGACTGGTCATTTCCTCCCCAATGCCCCCTGACCTTTACCATTAAGGAAGACGAGGAAGACCCTTGGACTGGTCATTTCCTCCCCAATGGCCCCTGACCTTTACCATTAAGGAAGACGAGGAAGACCCTTGGACTGGTCATTTCCTCCCCAATGCCCCCTGACCTTTACCATTAAGGAAGACGAGGAAGACCCTTGGACTGGTCATTTCCTCCCCAATGGCCCCTGACCTTTACCATTAAGGAAGACGAGGCAGACCCTTGGACTGGTCATTTCCTCCCCAATGACCCTGACCTTTACCATTAAGGAAGAAGAGGTAGACCCTTGGACTGGTCATTTCCTCTCCAATGACCCCTGACCTTTACCATTAAGGGAGACGAGGTAGACCCTTGGACTGGTCGTTTCCTCCCCTATGACCCCTGACCTTTACCATTAAAGAAGACGAGGAAGACCCTTGGACTGGTCATTTCCTCCCCAATGGCCCCTGACCTTTACCATTAAGGAAGACGAGGGAGACCCTTGGACTGGTCATTTCCTCCCCAATGTCCCCTGACCTTTACCATTAAGGAAGATGAGGTAGACCCTTGGACTGGTCGTTTCCTCTCCAACGACCCCTGACCTTTACCATTAAGGAAGACGAGGAAGACCCTTGGACTGGTCATTTCCTCCCCAATGGCCCCTGACCTTTACCATTAAGGAAGACGAGGGAGACCCTTGGACTGGTCATTTCCTCCCCAATGAACCCTGACCTTTACCATTAAGGAAGACGAGGTAGACCCTTGGACTGGTCGTTTCCTCCCCAATGAACCCTGACCTTTACCATTAAGGAAGACGAGGTAGAACCTTGGACTGGTCATTTCCTCCCCAATGAACCCTGACCTTTACCATCAAGGGAGACGAGGTAGACCCTTGGACTGGTCGTTTCCCCCCCAATGACCCCTGACATTTACCATTAAGGAAGACGAGGTAGAACCTTGGACTGGTCATTTCCTCCCCAATGACCCCTGACCTTTACCATTTAGGAAGACGAGGCAGACCCTTGGACTGGTCATTTCCTCCCCAATGCCCCCTGACCTTTACCATTAAGGAAGATGAGGTAGACCCTTGGACTGGTCATTTCCTCCCCAATGACCCCTGACCTTTACCATTAAGGAAGATGAGGTAGACCATTAGCCTGGTCATTTCCACCCCAATGACCCCTGCCCCTGACCATTAAAGAAGATGAGGTGGACCATTAGACTGATTATTTCCACCCCAATGAACCCTGCCCCTGACCATTAAGGAAGATGAGGTAGACCATTAGACTGATTATTTCCACCCCAATGACCCCTGCCCCTGACCATTAAGGAAGTGGAGGTAGACCATTAGACTGATTATTTCCACCCCAATGACCCCTGCCCCTGACCATTAAGGAAGACGAGGTAGACCATTAGACTGGTCATTTCTTCCCCAATGACCCCTGCCCCTTACCATTAAGGAAGACGAGGTAGACCCTTGGACTGGTCATTTCCTCCCCACTCAGCAGCTGTATATCTTCTACCCCAAGGTTGAATGCGAGGCGAATGATTGGCCTCTCTTCATGATCTGTTGTGATGTGGGTCATCAGAGCGAGGTTTTTCACAAGACCACAGGACTAAAACACAAATACGTTAATGTATATATTTACATACATGAAGCTTTTTTATGTTTATTTGATAACTCATTACTCCACTATCTCAACAGGACAACTCATATACACTAGGGCTATGTTGACTTAATCCAATGTATTAATACTGTCCCCTTACTACAATGCAAACTATATCTTATTGGGGAAAAAACCAGCAAACTTATTTTTGATCACTTAACATTTATCTGATTATAAAACATATGTTAAGATATTACAATGTCTATTTTTTTCCAATAGAAATAAAAGAAGGATGGACACAGAAATTCCATTTTATGTTTCCACCAGAACGACACTGTGTGTGACTTACCTCCCCTTCTGGTGTATCTGAGGGACACAGCATCCCCCACTGTGAAGGCTGGAGTGACCGAGGACCACTCACTTTCCTTGTTTTCTCAAACTGAAATTTATATCAATAAAAGGGCAGTGTAAATTTAGTTTAATTCCATTTTATTAAATTACACTGCCATTATCTCTGTTACTGCTGAATTACACTGCCCTTACAGCTGTTACTGCTGAATTACACTGCCCTTATCTCTGTTACTGCTGAATTACACTGCCCTTA
>NW_018408590.1:243548-245872 GCF_002113885.1 Mizuhopecten yessoensis
CTGTTACTGCTGAATTACACTGCCCTTATCTCTGTTACTGCTGAATTACACTGCCCTTACAGCTGTTACTGCTGAATTACACTGCCCTTATTTCTGTTACTGCTGAATTACACTGCCCTTACAGCTGTTACTGCTGAATTACACTGCCCTTATTTCTGTAACTGCTGAATCTATTTTATTTCACAAACATTTGATACTGAACTTGACATTTGGTACTTTCACTAAGTGATTTCCAATAAAAGATATCTTCACAGTAACTATATTAGGACCAAGTATTTAAAAGTTACCTCCCAAAGTCCTTCCAGTTTAACACTCGCCTACCAGTACATCAGAGTTAAAACTGTCAAAACCTGTTGACCTCATAAGCAACTTGGCTGGTTGTTTAATAAAAACTAAATTAAGTTTCAAAGTCTCCCTGCATTTACAATAGAATTTGGAAAAAACACTGAGTCTGACATGTTGATGAAGTCTATAAATACAAAGTACATGTAGTGGTAAAATATTTTACACAGTATCAAGTATGGATTGAATGGAAAGCTGACATGTCGACACTTTAAAATCACAATAATGCAAGTTACCTGTGATGATATCTACCTATTATTTCTACCTTGTTTCTGTGACCTTGACATCTGACCTACTCACCTGACTCGAGATACGAGTCATCATCCCCAGTGCTGAGATGTAGGATAATCTGGACAGTACTTGGGTAACACCACCTCGGTCCATCTTAAATCTCTTGATTGACCAGTTACCCTGCAATTCAGCCAAAGTTAAACACAGTTATCAGTTCCGTAAGACTGGACAGTCTCATCAATCCAGGTCTACAATGTGATGAAGCATTGATACCATTATATTGGAAAATATACTCCTGACATTGGTCCAGAAAATCTGACAAATGATGCTGGAATCCAACAGTGGTGATTCAATTGGTTGATTTCAATGGACATAAGCATAAACGTCGCTACCTCAGTTTCTTATGTGAAAGTTTTTTAGATTTCATTAACGTTGAGAAAACGACAAAACTTATAATTACCAGCTGCATTTATAATTATTATACTTATAATTCCCCACTACTGTCTTAAACATTGTGTACTTGCCATAGATATATAAGGCATTGATGACGCCACTGACAATGTCTACTTACCGTAGATATGGTGTTAATGACTCCACTGTCAATGTTTACTTACCGTAGATATGGTGTTAATGGCTCCACTGACAATGTTTACTTACCGTAGATATGGCGTTAATGTCTCCACTGACAATGTCTACTTACCGTAGATATGGTGTTAATGACTACACTGACAATGTCTACTTACCGTAGATATGGTGTTAATGACTACACTGACAATGTCTACTTACCGTAGATATGGTGTTAATGACTACACTGACAATGTCTACTTACCGTAGATATGGTGTTAATGCCTCCACTGACAATGTTTACTTACCGTAGATATGGCGTTAATGTCTCCACTGACAATGTCTACTTACCGTAGATATGGTGTTAATGACGCCACTGACAATGTCTACTTACCGTAGATATGGTGTTAATGACTACACTGACAATGTCTACTTACCGTAGATATGGTGTTAACGACTCCACTGACAATGTCTACTTACCGTAGATATGGTGTTAATGACGCCACTGACAATGTCTACTTACCGTAGATATGGTGTTAATTACTCCACTGACAATGTTTACTTACCGTAGATATGGCGTTAATGTCTCCACTGACAATGTCTACTTACCGTAGATATGGTGTTAATGACTACACTGACAATGTCTACTTACCGTAGATATGGTGTTAATGACTACACTGACAATGTCTACTTACCGTAGATATGGTGTTAATTACTCCACTGACAATGTTTACTTACCGTAGATATGGTGTTAATGAATTCACTGACAATGTTTACTTACCGTAGATATGGTGTTAATGACTCCACTGACAATGTCTACTTACTGTAGATATGGCGTTGACGAGTCCGTTTGTGATCTGATCCTGTCTCATGTGTTTAACAATATCAAACTGAGCAGCTCTTGGTTTAGGTATCGTCATGTCAGCTATCCTCTTCAACTGCAAGTTTATTCAATGTTAAAATTTGTATTCATCCCACTTATTTTCCATTAAATTTAGCAATGAAAAATCAAATACTTTTATGAGTGAATATGTTTTAGAATAACTTTTAAATTACACAGAAAAATTGAAACAATAAGATTTTATCTGCTATTTCTAAACTTTTGATCATTCAACTGTATAAAATTATTTCCACATTCCAATGAGTCCCTTTCTGTAAACATGTACAGACAGAGTCCCTTTCTGTAT
>NW_018408591.1:0-6426 GCF_002113885.1 Mizuhopecten yessoensis
CAACAGCTGTAGTATCGTACCATCATACACGACATAACATCAAAACAACGATTTTTGCAACGATTGGAAACAAATTTTAAAAGATGCAAAGTCAACAGACGCGCTAACAATGAACAGCTACTGTGGCGGATATTCAGGTAAAAAGTACCAAAGTACCAAGTTTAGTATATCATTGCCATTGTCTCTGTTCTTAAAAAAATATGAGAAATCCTTTTCTATGGAATTGTTATAAAGCTCACATACTTGCTAGCTGTTCGAAATAAGATTTTCACATGATTCGTTTCAAACGTGTGTTTTATTCGTATTTTGTATTCTAATCTGCAAAAGAACCATGGTTTAATCATGTTTAACCACACCAACCTTGGTGAATCTACGCCCCGTTTCCTAATCAAAACACCATGGGAAAAACTCTATAATGAAGCATATGAGGCGTGTATTAAATTGACAAATTGCCTTCTAAGTGAATAGGTAAATACATATTCCTTGCATGTGCTTTTTTGTGTTGCGTTATCCGAAACAGAAAAACGACAATAATGACAGGAACGGAGTATCAGAGTGTCATGTGAAAGTTTACACATCAACAAGTTTTTTCACAAAAAATGAATCATATACATTTTATGTCGAGACCGTCAGCCTGTCAATATACCGAAAATGCCACGATATGGCCGAGGCGAATACACCGACTTTTGAAAACGCATGTTAATAAGTCAGATTGCAATAAAGTGGTATTTCGTGGTAATTTGCCAACAAAAACCATCCTAGAGTCCTTAAAAGCGATTATTAACAATAGTAGTAATACATATATCCTCAGTATAATAGAAATATGGACGTAGCATTAATTAATGTAATAAACAGGATACTTAGTAGTACGTCTATATAAGTATCTTCCCGCGATAAGAACATGATCGCTGGTTTAAATCCTCGACCAGTATGGCTCGTCTTTGAAGCAATTTTATGATCTAATCGTCAATATAAACACCCAAAACAACATACTATCTCAGCGGTACCTACATGTATACAATGCCAATCCTATACTTTATCAGTAATGCATTTGTATTGAACAATCACGCCTCGCACGAATTAGGAACGCATGGTGATATTCTAACAGACCAGATTAGTGGGTCACTTATTCAGGCCACTCATGGAGGACATTTTACCTGCATGGACGATAAGTAGCTCATATACGACGTTGGCAAAACACGTATAGATGGGTAGCTTATATACGACGTTGGCACAGCACGTATAGATGGGTAGCTTACATACGACATTGGTACAACACGCATAGATGGGTAGCTCATACACGACGTTGGCACAACACGTATAGATGGGTAGCTTACATACGACATTGGTACAACACGTATAGATGGGTAGCTTATATACGACGTTGGTACAACCCGTATAGATGGGTAGCACATACACGACGTTGTCACAACACGTATAGATGGGTACCTCATATACGACGTTGGTACAACACGTATATATGGGTAGCTCATATACGACATTGATGGGTAGCTCATATACGACATTGGAACAACACGTATAGATGAGTAGCTTATATTCGACGTTGGTACAACACGTATATATGGGTAGCTCATATACGACGCTGGCACAACACGTATAGATGGGAAGCTCAAATACAACATTGGTACAATACGGATAGATGGGTAGCTCATATACGTAGATGGGTAGTTCATATACGACGGTGGCACAACACTTATAGATGGGTAGCTCATATACAGATGGGTAGCTCATATACGAAGTTGATACAACACGTATAGATGGGTAGCTTGTATACGACGTTGGCACAACACATAGATGGGTAGCTCATACACTACGTTGGCACAACACGTATAGGTCACTTATTCAGGCCACTCATGGAGGACATTTTACCTTCATGGACGATAAGTAGCTCATATACGACGTTGGCACAACACGAATAGATGGGTAGTTCATATACGACGTTGTCACAACACATATAGATGGGTAGTTCATATACGACGTTGTCACAACACATATAGATGGGTAGATCATATACGACATTGGCACAACCCGTATAGATGGGTAGCACATACACGACGTTGTCACAACACGTATAGATGGGTAACTCATATACGACATTGGCACAACCCGTATAGATGGGTAGCACATACACGGCGTTGTCACAACACGTATAGATGGGTAATACGACATTGGCACAACACCTAAAGATGGGTAGCTCATATACAACATTGGCACAACACCTATAGATGGGTAGCTCATATACGTAGATGGGTAGTTCATATACGGCGTTGACACAACACGCATAGATGGGTAGCTCATACACTACGTTGGCACAACACGTATAGGTCACTTATTCAGGCCACTCATGGAGGACATTTTACCTTCATGGACGATAAGTAGCTCATATACGACGTTGGTACAACACGTATATATGTGTAGCTCATATACGACGTTGGCAAAACACGTATAGATGAGTAGATTATATACGACGTTGGCACAGCTCGTATAGATGGGTAGCTCATACGCGACGTTGGCCCAACACGTATAGATGGGTAGCTTGTATACGACGTTGGCACAACACTTATAGATGGGTAGCTCATACACGACGATGGCACAACACGTATAGATGGGTATCTCATATACAACATTGGCACAACACGTATAGATGGGTACCTTATCTACGACGTTGGCACAGCACGTATCGATGGGTAGCTCATACACGACCTCGGCGCAACCCGTATCGATGGGCCGCTCACATACGACATTCACACAACACGTATGGATGGGTAGCTTATATACGACATTGGCACAACACCTATAGATGGGGAGCTCATATACGACATTGGCATGGGAAGTTCAAATACAACATTGGTACAATACGTATAGATGGGCAGCTCATATACGACGTTGGCAAAAAACGTATAGATGGGTAGCTTATACACGACGTTGGCACAACACGAATAGATGGGTAGCTTACATACGACGTTGGTACAACACGTATATATGGGTAGCTCATATACGATGTTGGCACAACACGTATAGATGAGTAGCTTATATTCGACCTTGGTACAACACGTATAGATGGGAAGCTTATATACGACGTTGGCACAGCTCGTATAGATGGGTAGCTCATACGCGACGTTGGCCCAACACGTATAGATGGGTAGCTCCTACACGACATTGGCACAACACCTAAAGATGGGTAGCTCATATACAACATTGGCACAACACGTATAGATAAGTAGCTTATATACGACTTTGGCACAACACGTATAGATGTGTAGCTTATATACGACGTTGGTACAACCCGTATAGATGGGTAGCACATACACGGCGTTGTCACAACACGTATAGATGGGTAATACGACATTGGCACAACACCTATAGATGGGTAGCTCGTATACGACAATGGTACAACACGTATACATGGGTAGACAACACGTATAGATGGGTAGTTCATATACGACGGTGGCACAACACTTAGAGATGGGTAGCTTATATACGACATTGACACAACACGTATGGGTAGGTAGCTTATATACGACATTGACACAACACGTATAGATGACCTATAGATGGGTAGCTCATATACAGATGGGTAGCTCATATACAACATTGGCACAACAGGTAGTTCATATACGACATTGGCACAACCCGTATAGATGGGTAGCACATACACGGCGTTGTCACAACACGTATAGATGGGTACCTTATCTACGACGTTGGCACAGCACGTATAGAGGGGTAGCTCATACACGACGTTGACACAACACGTATAGATGGGATATACGACGTTGGCACAACACGTATAGGTCACTTATTCAGGCCACTCATGGAGGACATTTTACCTTCATGGACGATAAGTAGCTCATATACGACGTTGGCAAAACACGTATAGATGAGTAGATTATATACGACGTTGGCACAGCACGTATCGATGGGTAGCTCATACACGACATTGGCACAAGTATAGATGGGTAGCTCATATACAACATTGGCACAACACGTATACATGATACGACATTGGAACAACACGTATAGATGAGTAGCTTATATTCGACGTTGGTACAACACGTATATATGGGTAGCTCATATACGACGGTGGCACAACACTTATAGATGGGTAGCTTATATACGACATTGGCGTAACACGTATAGAAGATGGGTAGCTCATATACGACATTGGCATGGGAAGTTCAAATACAACATTGGTACAATACGTATAGATGGGTCGCTCATATACGACATTGGCACAACCCGTATAGATGGGTAGCACATACACGACGTTGTCACAACACGTATAGATGGGTATCTCATATACAACATTGGCACAACACGTATACATGATACGACATTGGAACAACACGTATAGATGGGTACCTCATATACGACGTTGGTACAACACGTATATATGTGTAGCTCATATACGACGTTGGTACAACACGTATATATGGGTAGCTCATATACGACATTGGCATGGGAAGTTCAAATACAACATTGGTACAATACGTATAGATGGGTCGCTCATATACGACATTGGCACCACACGTATAGATGGGTAGCTTATATACGTCGTTGGCACAACACGTATAGATTGGAAGCTTATATACGACGTTGGCACAACTCGTATAGATGGGAAGCTTATATACGACGTTGGCACAGCACGTATCGATGGGTAGCTCATACACGACGTTGCCACAACACGTATAGATGGGTATCTCATATACAACATTGGCACAACACCTATAGATGGGGAGCTCATATACGACATTGGCATGGGAAGTTCAAATACAACATTGGTACAATACGTATAGATGGGCAGCTCATATACGACGTTGGCAAAAAACGTATAGATGGGTAGCTTATATACGTCGTTGGCACAACACGTATAGATTGGTAGTTCATATACGTAGATGGGTAGCTTACATACGACGTTGGTACAACACGTATATATGGGTAGCTCATATACGATGTTGGCACAACACGTATAGATTGGTAGCTTATATACGACGTTGATACAACACGTATAGATGGGTAGCTCAAATACAACATTGGTACAATACGTATAGATGGGTAGCTCATATACGACATTGGAACAACACGTATAGATGGGTAGCTCATATACGACATTGGTACAATACGTATAGATGGGTAGCTCATATACGACATTGGAACAACACGTATAGATGAGTAGCTCATATACGACATTGGAACAACACGTATAGATGGGTACCTCATATACGACGTTGGTACAACACGTATATATGGGTAGCTCATATACGACGTTGGCACAACACGTATAGATGGGTAGCTCATAAACGACATTGGCACCACACGTATAGATGGGTAGCTCATATACGACATTGGTACAACACGTATAGATGGGTAGCTCATATACGACGTTGACACAACACGTATAGATGGGTAGCTTATATACGACATTGGCACAACACGCATAGATGGGTAGCTCATATACGACATTGGTACAATACGTATAGATGGGTAGCTCATATACGACATTGGCACAACACGTAGAGATGGGTAGCTCTTATACGACGTTGGTACAAGATGTATATATGGGTAGCTCATATACGACGTTGGCACAACACGTATAGATGGGTAGCTCATATACGACAATGGTACAACACGTATAGATGGGTAGCTCATACACGACATTGGCACAACGCGTATAGATGAGTAGCTTATATTCGACGTTGGTACAACACGTATAGATGGGTAGCTTGCTTACGACATTGGCACAACACGTACAGATGGGTAGCTTATATACGACATTGGCGTAACACGTATAGATGGGTAGCTCCTACACGACATTGGCACAACACGTATAGATGGGTAGCTCATATACAACATTGGCACAACACGTATAGATGGGTAGCTCATACACGACATTGGCACAACACGTATAGATGAGTAGCTTATATACGACGTTGGTACAACACGTATAGATGGGTAGCACATATACGACGTTGGCACAACACGTATAGATGGGTAGCTCACATACGACGTTGGCACAACACGTATAGATGGGTAGCTTATATACGACGTTGGCACAACAAGTATAGATGGGTAGCTCATATACGACATTGACACCACACGTATAGATGGGTAGCTTATATACGACGTTGACACAGCACGTATAGATGGGTAGCTCATATACGACGTTGTCACAACACGTATAGATGGGTAGCTTATATACGACTTTGGAAAAACACGTATAGATGGGTAGCTCATATAAGACGTTGACACAACACGTATAGATGGGTAGCTCATACACGACATTGGCACAACACGTATAGATGAGTAGCTTATATACGACGTTGGTACAACACGTATAGATGGGTAGCACATACACGACGTTGTCACAACACGTATAGATGGGTAGCTCATATACGACGTTGGCACAAC
>NW_018408591.1:8943-68652 GCF_002113885.1 Mizuhopecten yessoensis
TGACGTTGACACAACACGTATAGATGGGTTGCTTATACACGACGTTGGCACCACACGTATAGATGGGTAGCACATACACGACGTTCACACAACACGTATAGATGGGCAGCTTATATACGACATTGGCACAACCCGTATAGATGGGTAGCTTATATACGAAGTTGGCACAACACGTATAGAAGGGTAGCTCATATACGACATTGGCACAACCCGTATAGATGGGTAGCTCACATACGACGTTGGCACAACACGCATAGATGGGTAGCTCATATACGATGTTGGCACAACACGTATAGAAGGGTAGCTCATATACGACATTAGCACAACACGTATAGATGGTAGCTCATATACGACTTTGGCACAACACGTATAGAGGGGTAGCTTATATACGACATTGATACAACACGTATAGATGGGTTGCTTATCCACGACGTTGGCCCCACACGTATAGATGGGTAGCACATATACGACGTTGGCACAAAGCTCATATACGACGTTCGTACAACAAGTATAGATGGGTAGCTCATATATTACGTTGACACAACACGTATACATTGACACAACACGTATAGATAGGTAGTTGATATACGACGTTGGCACAACACTAATAGATGGGTAGCTTATATACGACGTTAGCACAACACGTATAGATGGCTAGCTCATATACGACATTGGCATATACGATGTTGACACAACACGTATAGATGGGGAGTTCATATATGACGTTGACACAACCCGTATAGATGGGTAGCTTATACACGACGTTGGCACCACACGTACAGATGGGTAGCTCATATATGACGTTCGTACAACACGTATAGATGGGCAGCTTATATACGACATTGGCACAACACGTATAGCAGTGTAGCTCATATACGACATTGGCACAACCCGTATAGATGGGTAGCTTATATACGACAGTGACACAACACGTATAGATGGGTTGCTTATCCACGACGTTGGCCCCACACGTATAGATGGGTAGCTTGTATACGACGTTGGCACAACAAGTATAGATGGGTAGTTCATATACGACATTGGCACAACACGTGTAGATAAGTAGCTTATATACGACTTTGGAACAACACGTATGGATGGGTAGCTCATATACGACCTTGGCACAACACGTATAGAGGGGTAGCTTATATACGACAGTGACACAACACGTATAGATGGGCAGTTCATATATGACGTTGACACAACACATATAGATGGGTTGCTTATATACGACGTTGGCACCACACGTATAGATGCGTAGCTCATATCCGACGTTGGCACAACACGTACAGATGGGTAGCTCATATATTACGTTGACACAACACGTATAGATAGGAAGTTCATATACGACGTTGGCAAGATGGGTAGCTCATATACGACATTGGCACAACCCGTATAGATGGGTAGCTCACATACGACGTTGGCACAACAAGTATAGATGGGTAGCATATATACGACATTGGCACAACCCGTATAGATGGGTAGCTTATACACGACGTTGGCACCACCCGTATAGATGGGTAGCTCATATATGACGTTGACACAACACGTATAGATGGGTAGTTCATATATGACGTTGACACAACACGTATAGATAGGTAGTTCATATACGACGTTGGCACAACACGTATAGATGGGTAGTTCATAGATGACATTGACACATCACGTATAGATGGGTAGCTCATACACGACGTTGGCACAACACTAATAGATGGGTAGCTCCCATGCGACGTTGGCACAACAAGTATACATGGGTAGCTTATTTACGACATTGACACAGCACGTATAAATGGGGAGCTTATGGAAAACGTGTTAACTGTGCACTCTGATAGCCCTCGCATGGATGTAGCCCATATACGACATTGGCACAGCACGTATAGATGGGTCGCTTATATACCACATTGACAAAACACGTATAGATGGGAAGGTAATATGAGACATTGGAACAACACGTATAGATAGGAAGCTCATATACGACGTCGACACACCACGTATAGATGGGTAACTCATATACTAGATGGGTAGCTAATATACGACGTTGACACATCACGTATATATGGGTAGTTCATAGATGACATTGTATACATGGGTAGCTCATATCCGACGTTGGCACAACGCGTATAGATGGGTAGTCATATATGACGATGACACAACACGTATACGTATAGATGAGTAGCTCATATACGAAGTTGGCACAACACGGATAGATGGGTAGCTCCCATGCGACGTTGGCACAACGCGTATAGATGGGTAGATCATAGATGACATTGTATACATGGGTAGCTTATTTACGACATTGACACAACACGCATAGATGGGTAGCTTAGATCCCATACGGCGTTGGCACAACACGCATAGATGGGTAGCTTAGATCCCATACGGCGTTGGCACAACAAGTATACATGGGTAGCTCATATTCGACGTTGGCACAACGCGTATAGATGGGTAGATTATATACGACATTGGCACAGCACGTATAGATGGGTACGACATTGGCACAGCACGTATAGATGGGTCGCTTATATACCACATTGACAAAACACGTATAGATGGTATATACGACGTTGGCGCAACACGTATAGATGTAGCTAATATACGACGTTGACACAACTCGTATACATGGGTAGCTTATTTACGACATTGACACAACACGCATAGATGGGAAGCTCATATACGACGGTGAAACAACACGTATAGATAGGGAGTTCATATACGACGTTGACACATCACGTATATATGGGTAGCTCATACACGACGCTGGCACAACACGTATGGATGGGTAGTTCATATATGACGTTGACACAACAAGTATAGATGGGTAGATTATATACGACATTGGCACAACACGTATAGATGGGTAGCTTATATACGACATTGACACAGCACGTATAAATGGGTAGCTTATGGAAAACGTGTTAACTGTGCACTCTGATAGCTCTCGCATGGATGTCATTTCAACAACATGTACGAAAAGATGACTTATAGACACCTTAATTCTGCGTATATATAGGTACCTCATAAGACAATTTAACACCACGCAGTGATAAGCAACTCTCGGAGGTCATTTAAACACGCCGCATGAAGGAGATGGATAAGCACTAATTAAAAGCCTGTTATATTAATTTAGTTTATATGTTTGCTATTGCATTTAAACGTTGTTCGTCATATTGTAAAATTAATTGAAGCATTTTATGAAATAAAATAATTCATACACAACATTTTTCACAGGAACGACGAAACAGTAACTCATGGAGGTCATTCACTGATTGCTCGTTAAATCAATACAATGCAGTTTAATCTTTTTACATACAAGTGAATTGCAGGTGAACGTGCACTCATTGAAGTTTGGCTCACATACGAACGTTGCGATGTAAGGCTGGTAAGCGGGCATTCACTGACGTTTGGCTTATCTAGATGTAGAAACGTGCTCTTTGTACAAGTTGAGCTTGCACTTATAAAGCTCTTAAGAACGTGCACTCATTGAAGTGTGGCTTATATATCAACGTGCACGTGCACTCATAATGCTTGGTTTGCATAAAACGTCTGTCTTGGTTTAGGTTTACGTGCAAATTAAATTTTAACTTACATAGGAAATTGCATTTTTGTACCAAGTGCACGTAACTTGATAATCCTTTGCTCACATAAGATTGGGCATTTTTGTAGCAGATGCACATGCATTCACGTGCTTCGCTTACTTACACACATGTGTTTTGTATTAGGTGAACGCGCACCAATTCAATGTTTGCTTACATAGAAATATCTTTTGTACTAGGTAAACGTGCACTCATTGAGCTTTGCTCACATTTGTACATGCGTTTTGTACTATGTGAACGTGCACTTGGGTGTCTGCCTTACTTTGGGACATGCTTTCCGTACCAACGAGAGCATAGTTCAGGATCTAATTGTATCAATAGTTGTAAATTTAATCTGTCTTCATCGCAAATATTTAATGTGATTCTAAATGTGATTATTTCCAATTTGATTTATTTTGTTTTGTTTGATAATGAGCATGATGAATCTCAAAATGCAGCTTTCTTGATGTAATTTTCTTTTATAAAAAAGCATATGTTATGAAGGATGCATTTAAACCAGTGAAGCTTCATACAACTGGCACTAGATTCTGCCTTGATAATTAGTTACTCTACATGTACGCGGTCAGAACTGCAGCCCAAGCTAATTGACGCATATTTTTAAAATGAAAGGAAGATATATCCTTCGCTTAACACAGAAGATCCTTATCGAGATAGCAGATTCCTAATTGGCTGGCGAGTGTTTTTCCGCTATATTGGTTCGTGATTATTTTTCATTTTCTCGATGATTTGTACCAGCATACCGACACCAAACGGAAGATCTCGGAAACATTTCGCAAGCAAATCAGGTCAATTTGAGATTTGATGTTTTTATTTCAAAAGTGCGATATTATTCTGTTGCAGAATTGTGATTTTGTATGTAACGTGAGATTTAACTGCCAGATATTACTAACACCATTTGGTAGCCGAGATATTGTTGTCGTTTGATGATTGTCTCCATAGAGGTGAAAAGTGTAAGAACGTGAAAGTAGTATGCAATGACCGTATCGGAAATACGTCACCCGTGGTAACTTGAGGAGTCGTCCTTGTTTACCAAGCCTTACAATAGTGATGCCTGCTGCGCAATACAACATTCTTGACAAGAAAAATACTAATTTTGACTACCTCTAGGCGTTACCATTGACTATCTCGATGAGGTTTCCTTGCCGATCTACATGGGTTATCACCATTGGTAACACCCTTTAAATTATCCTTGGGTATCTCTGCGAAGCATGCTTTCTTTGTTATAAACCATGGCGTTAAAGATCAAATTAGACTAAAAGCGAGACAAAAGAGACAAAAACAAGATGGGAAGTTAGAGACAACTAGGGCAATGTGTTTATATGGGATTGAATACATGTACTTAAACAAAATAATTTGTTTCTGCGGTTTGAAACTAGTCAAAGGAAATGTAATCACATGAGACCTCTTTGTCGTGCCGAGATCCCATAAAAGTAATGACACTGAAATGTTTTCACTTGGGAATATTACGGACATAAATAAACCATATCAGGTCATCTTTACCTCTCCTCTTTTCACATTTTTTTTTTTAATTTGGGATCTTCTTGCTAGTCTTGTGGGATTTGCGCGCATGCTCTCTCAAGTTGTTTTTACAAGTTCCATGTTGTAAACAAAATAGGACAATGAACCCAAATTACTTTTCCAATGTGACATTTAAATTCCATGCACGTGACAACCTAGCGCATGAAACATGAACCAATGTCAAAAGTCCTCTGGTCTTCTATTGATTATTCGAGTTAATGAGACACTACATACTACATGTGTTGTATCTTTGAGCAAGATACTTTACTCCGCTTGTTCCAGTCTGCTCAGCTGTAATTGAGTACGTGGTTAGGCAGTGCTATAATTGTTGATTGCTAGCTGTGAGCGCCGAAATAGCAGCACCCGCTGTATGCCCTCCAGGGAGTTGAGAAAGACATTGGCTGGTTGCAAAGGCCCTATAACCACAGTTGATAATTTTTAAACCGCTTTGAGACGACCTGCGAACTAGGTTGTAATAAAGCGGTATATAAGAGCCTCGAATTATGTTATTATTAAAACATAATGTGTCGACATTTCTCTCTTGGCTTTACTTTCAGTACCTCTGTTTACTTCCCCCCTTACTCTTTTATTTCGATGATGCTGTAGACAGGATACTGTGACCTCACGGGATGTCAAACCCTCGTTACCGAATAGTGACCTTTAGGAGTGATAGCGCTAAAAATGGTCATTGGAAAACTCAATCATCCAGGGACGACGTACATGTCGTATAACCTTATCGGTTGAAAAAAGAGTTCTTCGTTAGAATGTATTTTTTTGAAGTTGATTAAATTTTTACAACATTTCACGATATTCAATTTATAACGCAATACAGATTCAGAAAAAAAAGAAAAGCCTGTATAAGTTTTTCTGAATCATTCAAGTAGACAGCGACTGATCAGTTAGAGAAAGAAAGAGAGAAGAGAGGAAAGACAGAACAGGCAGTTAGAAACCGAATGCAATGAGGAAGCTAGAATGAGACAGATAATTATAAACTAGCTATTAACAAGGTTGTGGTCAGCTATGATAAATGAAAACACAAAAAGCTGGTAAAAACGCCCCTGTTAAATGCAAAAAAGACATATTTCAATTAACTAGAACAAGATAAAAGGAAGAACTCCCATGTTTCGTCTTATTTAATGTAAAATCAAATAGGACTTCTTTTTTCTGGAAATATGAGCTTTACGTCAACCAAACTGCTCTCGTAATCTGTAAAGCTATCCGATCGACCTGGTCAATACATTTCATTTTTCAGATATCTAAAAGTGAATTCGAGGACAAGGTTTCTGTTTCCAGTTCTGATAAGATTTTTTGAACAAAAATAGATAAAAAGCAACTTCATGTAAAAAATGATAGGCCAAAAGAGAGGCAGAATTTGTTCCCAAAGGAATGCACTGCGTGGAATTCTATGAAAGATATTGTCAACCGATAGCTCTATCATTCGTATCGTTTAATCCTCAGTATATTTCATTTTCGCCTTTTTTGTGCTTTCCACAAAATATTCTTTAAAATAATTTATAAAAACAGGAAAGAAGTTTTCATTATTAGGAAACGAACGTGTTACTTCAGTTCGGCTGTAGGCATGGGAATGTACAGACTGGAAAAATAAAAAAATAAATCGATAGAGGAAATAATTTTTGAAAAGGATATTAAAGATCGAACAATAATTATTTTGAATGTTTTAAAACCATACTCCTTTTATTACATTTCAGGAGTGCACAGTCTCAAATCAAAACACAATCATGATTTAATGGTACTAGAAATTGAAAGTAGTTGAGCAATTACATGTGGAAGAGTCAGTGACAAAACGTTGTTTAGAGGGATTCTTGTGGGGGAAAACCTGTCCAGGTAAATCGTTCATTTTTGGCATACCGTAACTATTACAAAATACTTCAGGTGCAATAAAATGGTCTCATACTACTAAAAACTGAATAAGGATAACTTATGGCATGTCATGAAAACGATGGTATTTACATGCATTGTGTTGCTCATGTTACACATAAAATTGACCACTTTAGTTGATAGGAGAAGGGAAAGTTGTCCATAACAACTGTGTAAAATATCACTTTTCGTCAGCCAAACCCTAACCCCAACCCTAATTAATTACCAGTCATTAAAGCTACTTAGTTTTGCCTGCCGGTGTAAGCAACCTGTGTTTGGTTTATTGAGCGTATTGTATCCCACCAGCGATCGCCGAAGCTTGCGAAAGACCGAGGCTTGGTGAGAAAAGTGATCGATAGGTATCGACAGAGAGCGCTACTTTATGTTAAAGCGCTCTAAGATAAAATTGAAAAAATCGTAATATTGGCAAGTACAGGGGCAAACAATTCTAAACTAGTAAACGACAATGAGTAGAAATAAGAAGACGACACTAGACAAAATTAAAGAGATTGAAAAAATGCACTGAAAACCGAATGTGAAGCCTGGTATTCTTCAATAGTAAGCTTTTCCTGAACCAAGAGGGACAAGGGGAGACTACCAAATTTAAAAAAAATCCTATTTCGAACTGAAAATTATTTATACGGAGTTTCTGGAACAAGGGAGAAGGATCATATTACTAGGAATACTGAACAAAGTAAGCGTCTTCTGCGTTATCGACGATATGCACCATGTATATCTAGGTCAACATCCATATAGTGACATGTACTCAATAAGAGAACTGTGGAAGTTACAACAAAACAGAAACGCATACTAACTAAAATATTACCAAACATCGATATTCATATTGCGGAAATATTAGAACTAATTCCCAATATGATCTTGACAGCGACCATGAAACTTGCCACAATCTCCATCAATCCACTCCACCCGAAACGCTGGTTGAACTAATCTTTTGTAATTGTCAATACTAAAATAGTATAGGATGAAAGCTGTTAATGACGAGGACCGCTGTTTTTCCTCCATGTAATTATTAAGCCGTCTGAATTATAAGTCAACAGGTCGTATTTTTCACAAATCTTGATACGTTAAAACGGGCTGATGAATAGCGAATCATCTGTGACATGTCAGCTCTTGATACTTCGAACTAACTGGCTTTTATGGAATAGAGAATATACTATATGCAGAGAACTTCTCTGCTAGAAATTTTGACGATCGTTAAAATTAAGTTGTGTTAAGACCATTGACGTTACATACTCTCGATACTCTAGGTGTTACGCTCAATTTGGCTCTTTGCACCCCTTGGATATGTCATGACAAGATGAAAGGTTCACTGTCCACCACCTTGTGGATGAGACAAGAAGACTTGTTTGTAATTGGATGTACATCAAAAGAATCTCGCGATCTAATAACGATAAACTCGATCAGCTATGAAGTCGGGTGTCGCTCCTCTGTTATCTTCAAAGGACAAGTATCAGCCTAGCGATTGGTCAGAGGACAGGTATCAACCTAGCGATTGGTCAGAGGGCAGGTATCAGCCTAGCGATTGGTCAAAGGACAGGTATCAGCCCAGCGATTGGTCAGAGGACAGGTATCAGCCAAGCGATTGGTCAGAGGACAGGTATCAGCCTAGCGATTGGTCAGAGGGCAGGTATCAGCCTAGCGATTGGTCAAAGGACAGGTATCAGCCCAGCGATTGGTCAGAGGACATGTATCAGCCAAGCGATTGATCAAAGGACAGGTATCAGCCCAGCGATTGGTCAAAGGACGGGTATCAGCCTAGCGATTGGTCAGGATATTGTTTACCTGAGACTTATCATATAGCTAGCACATTGCCTTCATTTTTTCTATGGCATAGTCCAGGAGTGGAGATAACGAGTTAGCGTAACTCCTGGAGTACCGAGGATATACTGTTACACTGTTAATACATGTCTACAGTTTTGTAGAAAGCAAAGTATCAATGTCACTATGTTCATCAATGTGTTAGCGTTTGGTTGAAGAATACCATTATAGTGATATAGAGTTTATCGGTATTGTGATAATATCGGTAACTAAGATACAGTTTGATAGTGATAAAACTATCAATATCCTATATTAGCTAAGTATCATAAAGTTTGGCAGTAATAGGACCGGTATTGTCATACAGTAAATAAGTGTCAAAAGATGGACCTGGAAAACGAAGCCTGTGCTGAACTTAGTTTCAAGCTATAGAGTATAACATGAATTAAATACATATACAGTATTGTGGCAAATTATTTGCGATTTGCCAAGACTTATTCCATAATTTATGCACTTTTACTTTTTTCAATAATTGGAACTGAATGACGAACACAACGGAAACACAACGGAAACACAATCTCGCATATTTCAAAATCTGGCTTTCGAAATATGACAAGTTATAAAGATGAAATTGATTTTGCTGCGCCATTTCGCTTTCTGCCTCAAAAAATAAAGACAGTGACAATAAGTTTCCGAGAATAACTCGTCATATCTTGCAAATCATTAAGCAGAATTAAAACTGTGAACACACTCTCAAATAAAAAAATACTCGGGCAACAACCTGCGTTTCGTTAAACCTTTTCATTTAACCAGCCCTTGTTTACATTTACCGACATAAAATACACAATCACTTGAAATATATGTTTGCATCTATCCAACAAGAGGGATGTCGACGAAAATTGATAATGCAGGGAATTTCTTGCTCTGTGTGCTTATCTTGCTAACACTATGGTTTTACATTTACTTTAATTTCTATCGACAAGAATTGTGTACACATGTTTGAAGCGTGATTTAATCATCAAACTGATGAATGTATGCAATATATAACAAACCTAATTGTATGCAGTATATAACATAGACGATCCAATGGTCTCTTCAGAAACTCCACTTGTACTTTATATTTGTTCCCTCCCCTACTTTCATGATCTATCTTTCGTTCTGAACAGTTTCGTATGGACTTATTCAGTATTTCAGTGTAAAATTATATATGTATTTACAACGAAGCTCGTTACAAACGATGAGAATGACAATCTGTAAGTACGTCATTACTTTTTCCAAATCATCACTATCCAATATCTGTTATTGTACGAGTTAGTCATTTCGAATAAGATATGGTTTAAACTTATCTTAGGCTCCCATAGAAGTTCCGCAGATGGATGGTGCGTATATAGGCAGTATCACAGAATGTTTATAACACGTCCTATACCTAGACAGGTATCGAGGTAAGGATATCGAAAGCGACTCGTTTTAGCAAGTAAATGTCTCAACAATAAAGGGTTGTCTGTAAGGACATACGTTTGACTGAGGGACAATCTACCCTTTAATCCCGATAACAAGCCATGGCTTATTTTCATTTTTATTAAGTAATACCAAGCTTATTTCCGAAGCCGGCTTATTTCCGAAGCCGGCTTATTTTCAAAACAGTTTTATTATCGAACTTATGCAGAGTATAAGCCATTTACAACTAATTTCAAGTCCTTTATTTCTCTTAATAATATACAAATTATACAATTGAAACTTAAATCACTTTTTTACTGTTGCAAAAATAACATATGCAATGAAATCAATAACTTTAAATTCTGTTTGGGCCTACGAAGAAAATCTGGTTCTTACCTGTCGTCAAAAACATATTGTCCAGTCCAGCCTATTTTTAAAGACGAATTATTTTCGAGATTTGATTGACAACAATGAACCGAAAGCCTATTTCCAAAGTCGGCATATTATATAATCAGGTTTATCATCGCGTAGGGTATATGGAATGTCGATCTACCTCAGTCCTTATTTGGTGTACCAAATATCTATATTAAATATATTTTTATGTCGATTGATAAATATAGGATCTTACAAGAGTTTCCATTTCTTATGATAATTATGAAACGAGTCTAAGACTTTGTCTATTTAGCGAGCCTCTGGCGACCTAAAATGAAAACTTCGTGACGAGTTTCATAAATTTCATATGAAATGAAAACGAGTGTAAGATTCTTTTTATCACATAATCAAGATTTGTGGCATTTATTCGTATTAAACGACAATTTTCATGCAACCTTGAAATGTAAAAAGCCGCCATTTTGACTCCAGTGCGTAAGTCTGCGACGTCATGTACTTGTCCTAGGCGTGACGTCACAATTTAAACTTACAATCAATCACAGGGCTGATAGGTAATATAACATGGGTTAATACGCTAAAATATATGGCATGGGTATATTCACTGAATAACATAGTGCATTATATTTATGTGATAAAACTACATACTTGTCATGAAATTTAAAGTAATATGAGACAAGGATTAGATTAAACAGATTTGTTTGATGTTTTCATTCAAAATAATTTACACTTTGGGAAATGGAATTGAATGTTGACCTTTGTTCCATTAAGTTGTAAACCGAATATAGCGTACATGTCAACTACACTAGGTACCATTACTGCGCCCATGTCCCTGTGTCGCTGAAAGCAATTTCTCTTTTACAACGCTACACAAGGGATACACAGATTCAAAACACCCTGACTGCCTGTGAGGGGGTACACAGGACTGTTGAATTGTTTTGTAAACTACATATCTCTATCAGTATTATGGAATTTCCAGTGAGATTACTTTCAACAAACGTATACATGTGAAAGTAGATGTATCAGGCAGTACTTACAATGCACATATAATTATTATTCCATGACGTTTTTTCAAATGAGGAAGCTTCCGTCACTGTTTTTGATTTCTTATTTGTCTTCATTTACCACGAAGCAACATCTTTCACAGAATTACTTCTTTTTAATGAATATCATGTTATCGATGCACTATACGGGCTGACAAATTAAAAAACATTGATTAAGATACCAGATTTCAATTATTGTGGCCTACGGTAATTGATGAACAGAAAGCAAAATGTGCTGATGACATTTTCTGAAAATGATCTCCATCCCTTCCGTTAACACAACCATACCACGCATATGGTGCATACCTCAATTTATCTTTATGATCTTGATCTTTAACACCAAATCCGTGATTTACGGTTAAAAGGACACTTTAGCATTTTCCTTTTACAAAATATTGACATTGATGGTGACAATAGGAAAACTAACTGGCTGTATAGTCACAAACAGATCGAGGCACGACGGAGAGAAAATATCATTCCTTAACGACCGCCCACCTCGGTAACGTTAACTTGATAGAAACTTGCTAAGATAGCCGTACACATTGTAATGCCTCGACATTTTAATACGTAACGTTTTCCATTCCTAATCGGTGTTCTGAGACCGTTCCACATTGTGTTATCTTGAACTGAAACCGAAAATGAGCGAGTGCAACAAGGAAGGATTAAGGCGTTCATTTATCAACTTTGAATGACAACATAATCCGATTATGTACACAAAATCTTGTAAAACCAATTCGCAGATTTGCAAATTCTTTCCTCTTCTGATTAAAATCACAACAATGCGAGAAATGAAAAGAAAAAACCAACCGAAAATACCAAAACACGTTCTTGCATAGTTATCCTCGATGTGGCCCGCGGTTGAAAAAAATGCTCTCGTTCTGGACAAAAAACCCCAACGTGGAGGTTTAAAATGTCAGGACTTGTCAGCGTGCAATTATTGGCAAGCCAGTGAATACGACAGAACTTGTGATTTAGATGAACACGTTTCTAAAGGATTTTCTAATCCCCAAAATGGCTCTCTGTCGTATGTCGGTGTAAACACACGACACACAAAGAAATGATGGAAGCGATCAATATTCGGTAGCCTGGAGTCTGAACTAACAGCTAACGAACGGTCGCCACAATCTGACTTTCGGAGGTCAATTTATTTGGCGCTGACCACCCGAACAATCGCTGATTGATGGTCATTTAGGGATCAGAATAAAGAAATCATGTCACTATACTTTCCTGGATAGCTTCATAAACAATTTTGCAAGGCATTGTTAGTTTAGCGGATAGTTTGTAAAAAAAAATATTTTCTTTCTTTTATTGCGTAAATTTTAAACATGTAATTCAACTAGTTTGACTTTCAGGTAAGAATTGATATTATGATAATGTTTTAACATGTAGAAACCAACCTAATGATGTAATTTAAATACTACTTAAATGTGTATAAAATTACCGTTTGTCATTATGGCCTCTTTATCCATTGGCATGCCGACGTAACGCAATGTCTAATAGGATGACGTCAAAATAAAACTGACAAATAGACAAAGCAATGGGTTCCTTAACGAAAATTCAAACCCATTAAAGTGCTATGTTATGTCGTTTTGTTGGTTAAATTGCTACAAACTCATTGAAACTAACATGTGATAAATACATTTACAAACCAAGTGAAATAGCAACGAATTTATGCTCATATACATGAACCTCCCCATAGAAAGAATATAAAAGGGTATTGCCACATCAAATGAAAATATAATGCTACAAATCAAAATCGTATATGATATATATATATATAACATTGTATTGTTACATAATGTGACAAACCTACCGAAAGGCAAATGAGAAATCATTGTAATGACATGCATGATGTATACTAGTACCATTCTACTGGTAGTCGTACGTGATCAAATAGCGGTGTTATAACACTGTATACGTAACAGGTGACATTAGATACACATTCGATATTTCTAAAAACAATCTTTAAGCTTAACATTCGGTGAGAAATATTCTCTAGAAGCAGTTAAGTGCTAATATTTACCATTTTAGTAATATTTAATGTCTTCAAAAAATAATTCATTATTTAAATGGCAGCATTAAGTTAAAACTAAATTTAAATGTATGCTTGATCAATAAATAGTATAGTTCAGCTCATATTCAAGGTAAGATTAGTGGTAATCAAAGATTACCTTTACGATGTTAATGATAACGTCACAACAGCAGGGCGATGAGATTCAAAGTTAATGAATTGACCATTGCACTGTGTCATACTGCACCATTGAACGGTAAGGTTGTGTAGATAGAAAATACATATTCTAGCATAATACTACAGTCTATCGAAATATTCCCGTGTTATCATATACATGTTATCTCCAAATTCATTATCTGATGTGAAAAGCCTATTAAGATAGTATTTATTAACAATGCTTTATGACCCAAACTGTAAGTATAATATTGTTTTTATATAATTATGATCATAAGTATAAAGCGAATCAAAAGGTACTTTAATAATGTCATGTCTAACCTAATGTCCTTCTAATATTAGCTGAAACTGAAAAATTACTGTGATATTTGAGAAAAATTGAGAGAAGCAAGGCGACGCCTTTTTCTTTCTCAATTTTGAGGTCAATCTTCAAGTTATCACCGAGTGAAGAATGAGGAACTGTGTATTTTTTTTTGAATCGTTGCTTAAATATGGTATCTGAGAGTGGGATACTGTGTAATCATGTCTCTTATCCGTAGTCAATTAAGGATTGAACGTCTGTCAGATTGCAGTTACAGCAAATATGAATGCAATCTGGGTGATAGATAAATGGAATGATTATTTATCTGTCACCCAGAATGCTTTCATATTGGCTGTAGCTGCAATGTGACAGACATTAAATCGCTAAATTTACATTTCCTAATACAACCTGCCTTTTATTAATTAGTAGGATGAGCTTTGTTTTTATTTCTTACTGCCGCAAAACCTCATTGGTCCAATTCTTAGAACAGCCGCAGACGGCCATTATCGGACCGAAAACTTTCCAAAAAACGGTTGCCATTTAAAAATGTAACCAGGCGACAACTGTTAAATGCAGTTAAATGCTCTTATTATATGTGTAGAACTTCCCTCCCTATTCTGGATGTCTTCATTGTCTGCAAAACACGTAAAATCCGACTTGTATGAACCAAACAACAACAACAAGATGGCGGCTATCGTATCGATTGAAGTGGTTCTCGACACTGACGTCACGGAAACCATGGCCATTTGACCATTTTTCTGTAGTTGAAAAAGAAAATCATTTTGTAGATAAAATGTTGATGCATGTGGTTTAAAGGAAAAGCAAGTCGTCGAAAAAGTAAAGAGAGGGGAGTTCCATCGGTTGCACAGTGTGATACAACGCCCGTTGTAAATGATCATGTTCAGTTAAGAACCTTTCTTCAATGCATAGTATCACATCAAAAAATGACTATTTTAATCATTCTATACCTTTAAGGAATATATGCAAGTAAATCAAAATGTAATTAAAAAAAAAGTCATCTTATTTGATTTTATAATGTTGCAATTATGTTTTGTAATTCTGTGAAGATAATGAAATAACACATGAAGTTAAAGGCTACTTTGATCGTTTTCATACCTGATTAGATTGTAGTGTCAGCAGTAAAGTTATAAGGGTGAAAGGGTCAGATTTCACCCCATTGTACATCAATCCTCATTTCTGTGTTGGGGTTAATTCGTTGATACTGTTTGTGTACGTGATGTGATTGAAATACACAAATTGCATCGAATTTCTTTCTTTATATTTGTTACAAAAATAATGTAAGCCCACCAGCTACGTGGGTAATTAATTCTTGTTGTAAGATATATAAGAAAACAATATTTTCAAATTCTTTTTGAAAAACAAAAACGAAAAAAAACTATGGGTGTTATTCATTGAAAAAACGTACACATAACAAGTAAACTAAGTTTTCTATCATATTCACATATTCCAAAAGAATAATTTAATAATTGAACTATTATCCAACAGGATTAAGGCTAATTCAATACAAGGTGATAGAACCTTCATTTAATCATCTAGACGATTTTTTCTCTTGCAAATGTTTCCGGAAGCTTTCTATAATGCTATCGAATACAAATGGAACTCGACAAAGGTATCAAAATGTACGTCGAGAAGTGCAGAAAACACCTCTGTTTCCGATTGAATATACAACAAGGCCGCCGTGGTTCTGTTTGGTATGTAGGTGTGTACGATGTCACCGCAAACACAACTCCGACTTTCGGTTCAAAAATTGACAAGATGACACAATTAGATTAAGGACGCAGTCGGCTTTTCCACGTTTCTCATGAGACAGTACAGTATAAACCGCATTACAACGTCTTTTTATTCAAGAAATGAAACATAAAAAAAAGCTACATGAAGTTTTAACCACTTAAATAGACAATATCTATAGTGTTCCATGTTTCCATTTTTTTAACACAGGTTTATAACAATTTTTATTTAACTCTTAACACAGTAATATTATTGTCTGGCAAAAAACAAACGTTCAAGTGACACCTCGATATTTAAGGTAATGTCCACCCTCCAGGTTTATGTCGTTTTATATTTGTTGAGCTTTTAACTTGTTGAACAACCTCAGACATTCCTCGTCTGTTGCTAGACTGAAGTCGGCTTGGAATGCTATAAAAACATAATAAGGATGTTAACGACGGTAAGAGCTTTATTTTGTCTGAGTTGTGTCGGCTTTTAAAACCGTGCCTATTGATTCCCTAACCTGTTTAGAGGAAAATGTTTTAAATAGTCTTTGCTTATTCTTCTAAACTATGCTTCAGAGCTTGAATTAGTTTTGAGGCACAACACGGATAAGTCAGTATTACACATCTTATGTATCATGGTTAAGTCTATGAGAGAATCGAAGTAGTCATGTAAAGTAAAATCCATGTTAAGTAGTTTTTACTCCCAAATGGCACCGCAAAGATGAATGTTTCATGTATGACCTCAACTTTGAGCTTGATTTATATAAAGCGTAAGAAAAGAGCACTTACATGTAGGAGTGACAGCAAGGTCATCAATCGTTAAAGCTGTTTGATCGAAAATGAATGTTACTTGAAAGGTGAACGCAATGCATGAGTGTTTTGTTCTATTATCATCTGCTGTCAAACGAAATCCTCACTTGGTTAGTTTTAGTAGATTTAACACATATATATATATCAAGTTTTGTTTTCTCTAGCTATCTAAACATGCGTATGCTCATCAACTTTTCTACTTTTTTTCTTTCTATTTCAACGGTACGAATTCGTGTTTTACATGTTACCGGCCTCGCCTCGGAGTTTACACTCGGGTGTTATAGCTCTCGGCATCACGATGATAATATGATCTGGAATTAAAAAAATAAAACGATGCAATCTATGTCATTGGAAAGTCCAGTGCATCCAACACAATAGACATTTAAACTGCGCAATATCACAGTATTGTAACGGATACGTGCCTATAGTTCGTTACCAAGTTCTATCTTGGACCCAGTAATTGTTGTAACAAATAATATAAGTGCCGACAATATATACAAAATAATGGCCGTCTATCAGACTGAAATAACTATTACCTAATGATTCAACAAACTACTGTCTCTAAAAGCTACTGCCTAATCTACACCCGGTAGATATTTTACATTGATATTAATATACCTCTAACACTAACATAGTCAAAAAGCCAACTAAAACAACTGTATCACAAGATATTCGTCACCCTGTATCAACAGTAAATAGCCCCTTACTGTGACACCCGTGACTGTGTACACCCTTTACCGCGACACACCGTGATCACGTCACCCTTTACTGCGACTGCCTTTTGACCTAGTCACCCTATACACTACGCCACCTATGCCTTGGTAAACCCTGCGTCTTGGTACCTGTCACTCTGTATCAACAGTACGTCGCCCTGTACTGTGATAACCTGTGACTATGCACTATAGCTTTTCATCTGATGGAACCTCTATTTATATACCTAGCCATCCAATGAACTGCTTTCTTTCATTAGCCAATTAAAACTACTCTTACTTCCTAATTATAAAGAAATAACTAAAGCAAGTCTATACTAACGATCATTTATTGAACAATGTAATTAACAAAGAATCAACCACTTCAGTATCATCTATTTTTGTATTTTAAGACACGAATGAAAATTATGTTACCTTTTCCAGACTTTTACTCTTTTGTTTCAAACTCTAAAATAAATTATAAAGTTAAATCATGTAAAAAAGTGTATATTGGTATCCGTTCTTCCTGTGTTGTGTTGATTTTTGATTTTACATTTGTCACCAACATTCCTAAACAGCACCATTAACGCTGCATTGGTATATCGTGTGCTGTCACAAAGCCTCGAAGTTTTATAAGTTTAGTTCCTTCTACTGGCCAGGGATACTGTAACTAACTGAAGTCCAAAACGTTGTTTTATTTTGACTCACCAAATCACCAATAACGTCATACAAAGTGACGACAAACGCGATTGACTATAGAAACTTAAGTCTGAGATAATTTCATGACCCGGTGCCAGGTAGACAGCGTTTCATTTCCGTATACTCGCAATAAACTTGATTGAAATCATAACACAATATATTAAAATATTTTTTAACCGATCTGACCTAGAGCGTTATCCTGGCTTGATCTACGTACATCATCGTCAAAGTTGAACCACCTAGACCGTTATCAGAATTGATCTCCGAGTCAATCATGCTGTTTCACAGGACTCCTCGGAAATCAAACAAATCTCGAGGGAAATATGATTGGTGATTTATCATCATTTATGTCCATATTGACTTTCTGCAGAAAAACAAAAACCGTTGGCCACCAGCCTTTGTAGCGTGTATTGATATGAGGCGCCTGGACAATGATATCTCGTGATCGTGATCGTGATCGAAAAATGAAAGAAATATTTTGACCGAAAGCAATTCTCTAAAACTCGGCGAAGAACATATGTCATCGTCTGTCAGTTTTACATGTATTTCCTTTACAGTTGCATTTAAATGAATATCTAAAAAATGTCTTTTGTCCTTCTGCGCTCAAGTTTCCACGATTTATCCGTTAAGACCGGAGGAGTAGGATAGACGGGGATCTTGCAAAGGCTACAAAATGACTTTTTTGGTAGGTTAAGTGGCATATTGGAGTGTAACAGCGACAAGAAGTTGACAACCGGAAGTTTAAAAGCAAAACCGGTGACCCAAAACAGAAACGCCTCAGACATTTTCCCCTGTGCAAATCCGCACACAGACATAGGAATAAATCAAAAGCATATATTTTTCAAAAGTTAAGTACCAGAACATTTCATTTATCTGATCATCAGTTCCTTAATAAACTCCTTCAGTGGCCCAGTAATTAGCCGGAACTTATTTCAGATAGGAACTACAAACGTTTGAAACACTTGCTGATTAGCTGATTTATAGTGTGAGTCCTATATAAAAGTGCGAGAAAAAAATAATATATATAATATAATATTTTCATAATTAAGCAAATCCAAGAAAGTAACCATTCCGTGAGGCGGTACCCAATAAACTTACTTAAAATTTGTGTGAACATCATAAAAGCATACGTAGATGTTTTGAATGTGCTAACAACCGCATTACCTCACTTTGATGTCACTCTTCCCGTGTCGTGATGTCCGCTGGTATTTCAAGATGCTCTACGACTGTTTAAGTTATAATTCACATATATGCATAATCAGCCGGATTACCTAGACAATCTGATCATTTAAATAAGGCTGCGCGTGCAAACATTTGTAACTTGCGTGTATGACTTCATTTCACAACAAGCTGCGCGCTTTCATTATTTCTAACCCAGTAGGCAGTTGTCCTGTTTTGTTTATATTTTCATTTCCAATTAAACACTGACGTCATGTTATATACCAGATACCTAGTTTAATCAATCTATCGACATTGCTTGTTAACACATCAAATCAGCATTTGACAAATTTATGAACACTTTTCCAAGTCACATTCGCAGTAGGTTCGGAACATTCTGACCGTGAGCTTGATGTTTTGGGGTGTATTTTGTAGAGCATTGGTCTGTTGGGAAATTATACATGGTCATTGGGCAATGAAAGTGTTGCTACATTGAAGACGTGGTAAAATTACAAATTATGCCGTTATTTTTATTTCTAATCTTAGAAATTCGCTCGCTAGTGGAAAAGTATCGGTGAACGCTACAACACGGTCACTCCCCTTACTCACGGGGGTTCACACTGCTTAACACTACTGATATGACATATATACGTTTACGGGATTTCCAGGCTATGACGTTGTACACATCATTGTTGACGTCACACTTTACCGTGTCTTCGTAATAATTTGCATCGTCACCTTAATGCGAGATCTTACTTAAGCAATAAACTGCATAGATGTGGCAGACCAACTGGTATAACTGCCACATGTGACACATGTGGAAGTTCACATCTATGCAGTTTATTGCTTATATTTATATTTCCATAATGAGAATTCGCAAAAAAAATATGTCTTTTCCAAATTTCAAATTTCCCGCTTATTACCGTCAGGTCAGGTCAGCATCTAGAACGGCACAAAGATAACAGCTGACGTCATGCGCTATTTCCCATACAAAATTGAAAAGACTCCGCAACTTTCGTTAATAATTCATTTGATTTTGATTTATATATATATCATATTCTCGATTCATAAATAGTAACAAATGACATTTTGTAAGTAACTAATCAAGTGTCGTAAAACATTTTCCGATTTTATTGCGACCTATATCCGGCGCACGCACCCAACGGAAGTCTGCAGTTATCAGGTCAGAGTTATATTTGAAGTCCGGCATGTTGTTGATGTTAATCGTGCAACCGGAGAAGGTTGAATTTGTGAAAAATCCAGGCATACAATTGTTTGTCGATCACACAGACACTTGAGACAGGCAGCTGGTGTTCGGGATCAAAGCAGAAGATACCAATAAGTTCGGTAGTGACACTGTTAAGTCGCTCGGAGGTGCAAAGACCAACTTCAGTTATAGTCTCATAAGATGAAGCTGCTATTGGCAGTACGTTAGTAGTAATATAGAAGGGCTTTGCCACACCTCATGTAAATATTGATATATAACAACAACAAAGAACCGACACACAATAAGGTGTCCAGTATAAGTCAACCTTCTGCAGCGTCAGCGCGTGCAGGTTGTCTGGAACCTAGAGTAAATAGAGAAATGATGACCTCCTAATATTTTTACACCTATCCGAGGTGGACTAAATATCACGTCTATATCAAAATCTACCGACTGTCACATCGGTCCGGGTTACTGTATTAGCATCACAGACACACTGGGGATGTGCGAAAGCTGTTAAAGCGATACTTTCGTAATCGGTAGTATATTGGTCCGGTAGGTTATAAAGCTTAATAGTCGATAAATCAATTGATGGAAATTTTGCATTACCACAAAAACATTACCGTTATGGGTGGCATAGCGGCAATGTCACTGTAGTTTATAAAGTAATAAATAAAGCTATAATATTTACTAATTCCCTAGTACTTACTATACATCAGTCAAGTTTTGAACAGCTTATATCTAGCGATTTTACTGGGAGTGTCCGAATGACGCAATATAATCAACAGCCTGGAAGCTGCAGAGAGAAACAATATGTTGATAAAATCAGAAACAAAGTCCCCAGGCTAACCATTCTGATATCGTTTCGGCAAATCTATTGCACACAGATTTGTATAGATTCTGCGAACTTTTGTCTCAACATGTTTACAATGCAAGCTGTCACGTAAAGGACGAAACCTACATAACATTTGGCATGTGTATGGATTCACTTCCACCGGAAGTGCTACAAGGCATTAGCGACGGGTGGCAACCAAATAACCTGAAAGAAAGTGCCGGTGTCATTTAAGAAAAGTGACTCAAATGAATAGTACCGAGGGCCCATTTCCCCGTATAAAGCCTATATCCCCCCACTCTCCAACCACAATCTTCTTGATAAGTCTCTCTCCAGAAAAAGTCTCAGTCTTAGAAAAGTAACCCCTGTTAAAAAAAGAGGAACCTGTCAGAAGACAAATACTATTGAAGAAGTTGAATTTGTGCATCATGTCCTTGTTATCGATGGAAACATTTCTTTATTTAAGGACGATCAATTTAAATCTAAAACAAAAAACAATACAAAACGTTTAGTTAAAATATGTGTGGCACGATTCATTTTGTCAATTTCTTTCAAATTCCGAATACAATTACAAAACCGATCTCCTCTCTGCACGTAACATTTCCTTCTCCAAATAACTTCTAATGAGTTTACCGCTAAACTGAATCTAGTACCTAGCTTCATTGGTTGGGAATGAGGTTGGGGTGGGATGGGGGACTGTCTCTAAGCATTTTAATCTTGGCTGCCGCCGAAACTTGTCATCAATACTTCATACATTTGCTTATTTGAGTAGGTTTTATTTTTTAGTCTTAGCAACACGGCTAATCTCATATACATTTGTAATGGCGGTTTCACCAACAGAATTCTATTAAGGCTGAAGTTTGAAAATATGCATTTGCAATCCCAGTTCTCATGCAATTAACATGCTGATTTTATTTTGAGCTTTGCATCATAGTTAAGTCTTTGTTTACATTATGTATGCTTGGACCCATTGACGAAAACGACATTCATTTTGCATAGCACGTGTAACCTCATCACTGCGAATTAATACACTAAAATGGCGTACTTTGTTCACGTCTGCCGTGGAACAGCCCTCGGTGTAAATTTGTTATGCTAATACAGATTAGTATTAAACATGATTGACGTGATTTTAAATTTTCATTAAAGTGTGATAAGTACTTGATAATAATAGTCCACCTGTATAAATTCTTCAAATTAAATTTGAAAAAGTAACTCTATTTTGTTTGTTCTGTTGTCATGCTGTTGCTAGGACCAGCAACCGAAGTTTACATTTTCCCGCGAAAACTAGCTTTTCTCTCTACTGCGTTGTCCCCATGTATACATAGAAACCAATACCTGTATTTGTTTTATTTATGCTTGCATCGGAATTTTAAAAGCGTTTAAAAATGTCAATATAAGGAATGAAAATATTTGTTTTAACATTCACGAGGTCATAACAGCTAACGCGATTCATGGAATGTGTCCAGAAATCCAATGTTGTTATGACCTAATGAATGTTGAAACAATAAATTATTTTCTTAATTGTAGAGGATATAGTAAAGCCGGCATAACTTTATAATTATGTTAAACATGATTAATTACACCATATCGAATGGAACGCAGATCGCTTTAGTTGCCAGGTGTTAGATAATTATTAAAAATGAATTTTCATTAATTAAGGTCAAGGTCAGTTCACGACAGAATATGTACTCAATGTACTAGTTCAGTAAGGATCACCTTTTATGTTTTTGTATGTGCTATTTTTATGGTCGTAATAATGATCAGTTTCTATATTTTTAGTTTTTGATTGATAAAAGAAAGTCTACCTATGTGATTTGTTGTTTCGTTGTCACTTTGCCCGTCCGACTTTTCCAGGATTTGACTTGGGATTTACAAGGCTAAAGTCGTTTATGAAACAGAGACGATAAACCTTCCCGAACATGTGGTCCTATCATCCTGGAATCTTTCTTTCGCTTTTCTTACATTTTTTGTGAAAAATATATACTTTTCCCTATATTTCATAGTTTGAATTAATCCTTTGTTTACATTCCGATATTTGACGATTTTACACTCGTTTGAATGTAACTTTTATTTTAAGTAAAGTGTTTATGTACTTTGTTGTTTATCTATAAAATATGTATGAATATGAAAGCTCGGGGCGAAATGAAATTATCAGTGACAACTCTCATTAGAAATAGTTGTGGCGAGTCAAAACTACATTTGACATTATTGTCAGGCGATGACGTGCTATCGTAAATGCAGATAGTCAGATGTCGTCTGCTCTGGTGTCAGAGTAAAGATAAGACACCGTTTCTATGGCAACGTAACATTCATCAAAACTGTGATGTATATTTTCTTACATGTCGCGCGATACGGACCAATCACTGCTGTTAAATGTTTAATGATCTCGATCATACTGTAAACCGCCAACACGACTGTAACAGTAATTTGACAGACTGAACTAACAGCTTTTCCCCCGATTACACTGCAAGCTTCTTCGATACCCTGGGGGATACGCTCACTTTCACTCTCTGCACCCCTGGAATATGTCATATCAAAATCGAAGGCTCAGTGCGCACAACCTTGTGGGTGAGAGGAGAAGACTAGTTAGATCCCTTTATGTGCATCAAAGAATCTTTCAGTCGCGTAACGGTAAAATTGACTAGGTTCGAAGTCGGGTGTCGCTCCTTAATTTTGAAATGGCAGGTACATGTATGAATCTAGCGATTATACAGATTTTTTTCCACCTGAGACCAATCAAATAGCTAGTTGTCTTCAATCTTACTATGACACAGTCAAAGAGAGCAGAGAGCCTAACTGAACGTAAACACCGGAATGTAAGTCATACATAGATTCCTTCTTCTCCTTTTTTCGAAAACAAATTGATCGAAGTTATTTCCGTAAAGTAAGCCTTCATTAAGAAAGACAATATGGAAACTTTACTCGTAGCCTTAGATAATCTTACTTATCCGTATTTTATTTACGAAACATAAAACTTGCCCGTTAGACTAACTGCCATGGATTTAGTGTTCTTTAAGTCGTGTGTTAGTCTGAAAACTAAAATATGAAAAACCCCTGCATACCCTCAGCTGTTCCGTGACAGATATTGCCGGGCTATTCAAGTAAGAAACATGCGGGGCTTGTGCTGACCAGACCCCTCCATGGTATCGACCGCGAGACTTATGGCAGTCAGTTAGGATATGTTTACAGAAATACAGGGATTCGACTATTGCTTTGTAAACATATATGTGAGTCAAGTATCGGTATAATACAATATACAAACTATGTGATTTCGCGAGATGGCTAAATTATGGTTTTCCATGACAAGGCCTACTTCCCATCGCAGATGAATAAATAAACCCGGTATTTGGGATACAAAAAAAACCTTGCATCCCTCAAACCCACACTTTAACTGTCAAATTATACTCAACTGACAAAAACTTTTCAAAATCGTGTGACAGATCCTGAAACCCCCCCCGAAAAAACCTGATGTAACATGGGATATTATTATAGCATTTTCTTTCTATGTGTACGTTTAGGAAATGTGTAGGAACAGTCAAGTTCGAACTCTAAATACATTTCGTGTTCATCGAAGGAAAAAAATAGGCTTCCGGAAATATGAATAAGTCGGGAACAAACCCTTAACATACCTGTGTATGTATGTCTTCCTTAATCGACGAAAAAAGAAACGTAAGACTTCCGGAAACATGAATTGGTCGATACTGAACACTCAATGCAAATCGCGCCTAAAAGAAATGTTTGGCTTCCGGAAATGCAGAGATGTCTGCACGAATATTTATTGGAGCACGTGGTTTGGCGTCAGTATGGTCTTATACGTAAAAGCAGGCATGTCAGCCGCCTGTCTGCGGCTCGTCAGGGCCGGTTACAGCACCACACCTACTTATTGAAATGTTGAAATGTTGAAATGTCATTACTTCTTACAGCATTTGTGACGCAAAACATGCACCTGTATGACCGTTGTTTTGCTTGGTACATGGCGTCTGACAGTCTGCTACCACTAGTCCTCCACAACTGGGTGGCTGGGTCTTGGGTGCGAGACCTACGTGGGGCAGTCGCTAGGTACTGGCCTTCGGTCGGTGGTTTTTCTCTCGCTTTCCGCCACCATCAAAACCTTGCACGTCCTTAAATGACCACAGCTGTTAATATGAAGTAACACACAAACAAAGCACCTTCCTTAACTTCAAAAATACAACAATGGAATGCAACATTCACTTATACCAATTGTGTGAAATCGTATCTACAGTATTGATCACATGTAAATCATACAATGTATTTTCCCAAAAAACTTGTATCACGTATTGTATTGGCCATAACAAAAACTACAGTAAAGTATGTGAACAATGCATAGTGTATTCAAGATGATCAAAGAAATATAATGCATGTTATTATAGATTACCAAACTGTATTTTCAGGGTTTGTCGTGAGAACAATTTTCTCATCGCGAGCATGTGGATAAAATCGAGAGGCCACGTGGACTCGATATTTTATCTACGTGCGAACGTGAGAAAATTGTTCTCACGACAAACACTGAAAATACTGTATGATAAACTATTTATCATCTATATACTACTACCTTATATATTTCTTCAATTAAAAAACTCAACTAAACACCATGTTTTCCAGATAACTTCTAAGCTCAATGATCAACGATCGCCTGTGCAAACGTAAACAAATAGAAGTTTTGCGCGGAGGAATACAAGGAACCCTAAAATTACTATCGTCTTTGGTTTTTCCGTATGCAAATTTACACCTGAAATGGTGTTGTTATTCTCACAATATTTTTTGTAACTTTGTATTGATATATTAATGACGGACTATTTTTTTATAAATACGTTCTCAAGTGCTTGGGAACGGAAAAAAGTTCTTCTCAAGTTGTTCTCAAGTCGTATTCAGCTTCTTCTCATACTGACAACCAATGATAATTATACAGTAGTACGTAGATGATGATTGGTATTGTACTATTACTGAACAGACGACGGTTCGGCATCGTCTTCGGGATAAATGTCTCCACTACCTGGACGATTCTAAGTACAAACAAGCAAATCTGTATATAAATATAAACTTTATTTCTTCTACCACAATTATGAAACAAGTTATTTCTATTGATATTATTCACTCTTGCTGCTGGCAGAACGATGTAAGCGCGAGGCGTTCTTAATTCTAGAGGATACTTGAGAACCTGGAGAAAACCAACGTGGTCGGGCAGGTGACCTCATACCTTTCCCCGTCCGATCGGGGAATCGAACCCCGGCCGCCTTGGGGAAAGGCAAATGCGCCATCCACTACGCGACCCAATCACCCTTTATCATAACTGTATTAATAGATCAACCTCAAGGAGTCTAAAAAGTTGAATCTAGATGTTGGCCTTATAGAGGTTCAGTTTGTTAGGTGGTCTGTTGATAGAGATGATGGCTTGAGTATTTGTGTGTCTGTATGCATGTTAAATTTGTTGTATGTCAAACCTCCCAAACATTTAAACGATTTCGATTTCAAAACACGTTCGAGAAGGTAAAGCCTGTCTTCATTCCTTCATTTATTTTAGGTTGGAAATAAAACACGTTAAATAAAAAAAGATAATTATCAAAAAAAACTGGCTTAGATTACTTTTTTGGAGAATAAATAACATGAAACATAATCTGAAAAATACGGAGCGTGGGGGAGGAGGATATACCAGGTTTCTATAAAAAAAACACGTAAAGTTCAGTAACCCCCCCCCCCCCCCCCTCAAATACTTCTACTAATCTTTATTACAAACATGTGTATCATATAACACAATTGACATATCAACAGTGCGATGCATATAGTAGGTTACATTAATGAGTGTTGTCGTTTAATCGCACGACAGTCCTGTATAAGTCAGGATGGGTTAAATGTTCTTAAATGTGTTTTCCTGAAGAACATATAGCAAATAGTGAGCACTGATTATCAAGTTAGGGGCCAACGCAGACGAAATGCCCAGGGGTTGCCCGAGTTCTCGAAACATACTCAACATCCAACACAGAATGCAATGAGCAATCAATGGTTTTTTCCGTGGGGTACACTTCCTGATTGCAAAGATTTGTTTACGTAACACAATTTCATTCGAGACGATTCATTTCGACATGGCTTCTGAATTGAATGTTTATCCAGCTGATTGCAACCATTCCATTTGTTGCAACGCAATCAATGCTGTGCATTTATAGTCAGTGATAAACGTATAGTACAGAAAACCGCTGTTAATCAGAACCAGATAGCACTCTCTTATTCTGGTTAGCTTTAGAGACACTCACGGCTAAATAAACGGCAATTGAGTGTTTTTTTCTCCTTTTTTAAAAATGTATTTATGAAAGAAATTCTCACTCGAATTAATGAACATTTGTTCCCATACTAAGAACCTATTTGCTAGGAGATTGCTATGCATGGGAAACACATGCATCAATGTTAGAGAGACATGCTTACCAAAAATCACGAGTGATAGACAATTTCATTGCTATTTCTAAACATTTTCTTCAGGTTGGTAAGTATGGAATATGAGAAGTTCGTTTTACACAACCAATCAAATTGTCTATGTGACGTTTCGATGACTAGTACGACATGTACACTGTCACCTTCATCCTACAAATGACCAATGAAGCGTGTGCACACAAAGGTGTAAAACGTATGTACGTAAGTTGTTATAATTGTACCGAAATGACTCAATTCAGCTACGCTTTGTTACACTTGGTCTTAGATTTGCGAGAGTCGTTGAGCCCCCTCGTCTCTGCGGCGTATCAAGATGGCTCCCTTTATCCGCCGCTTGAACAGATTGCTCTCTCTGACTAAGTGTTAACAAAGCGGAGCTGAATTGAGTCATTTCGGTACAGACATAACAACTATTGTACATACGTTTCCAGAGTATTAACAGCCATGGTCATTCAAGGTGCATTAGGACACTTTGAGATCGCCATTTTGGGTCGAAAAAGAAAGTAAAGAATTTAGAACAAAAGCACCGTTTCACAAGCGATATGAACTTTTGAAAGTATAACTTTATATTACATATAATAAAATTATAGGTGTGTTCATGTTCTAAATATCCTACTTTATTATAGCGGAATCTGGTATTTTGAGGTACAATTTTACATATCGTAGTATCTGTGACGTACACAATTCACACCCGTAAAACCGAGGAAAATTCGGTTGGGTAATATACCTCTGAATGTGCTGTTATACAGTATGTATTGTATGTTGTGCCATGGCGCGATTTTTATAAAACTATGCAGCGCGTACATAAGATGGCATGTGTTCAATCCAACTCCTTGCCACATTTGCCGCCATCACCCATATTATATTAAACATGAATGTGTTCATAACACTACCGTATATCTGTACCGATTTCGGCAGAAATGCACACTATACAAAAACGAAACATATCTGCTACTTATCCAAACCGATCGATGTCAGGATATGTATAACAACCAAATAATAACCTTTCACAGCACTTTACTTTCGTTTTAGCAGCCATCTTTGAACTACTTATATTCCTACGCGATCGACTGTTTCCTAAAAAATAAAACGAAAACTATCACCCGTACGATTAAGACTAACTTTTTTTATTGTAAATAATACTTTTTTAACAAATTATGCTTCGAAAACACACTTTCCAAAGATTCTTGAGAAAAAAAAAAAATAACGGAGTTATTTCACGAATTGATATCCGGCTTAGTGTTGCAGGTCACATGCTGACAGCCAAGATGAACATTAGTTCCTAGCAAATGAGATCGGCATTGTTTATTACTCTGATTGATTGACAATAGGTCTGTATATGTGTTATGAGTTATTGTGCAATAGTGGGTTTTTACAATGAATGGCGGAGTTTTTGTATTTAAAGAGAACATTTTCCACTTCTGTGTTGTCAGTCGGTCAGCCATGTTTATAAAATGACGTATATTTTCTGCTATAAAAGTACATGTTATGTTTTTTTTTTTTAATTTTATGCAATTTTTTGGTAAATAAATTACTTTATTATGTTACCAAATCTTTCTGTTGTTAATTTTGGACTTGTGGAAAGAAATCTTTTTGCCAAACATAACGGTAAATTGTACGGAAGCCTACAGATAGTCTCACAGGTCTCGCATGCACTCAATGAGCAATGGCTCATACTGACATTTATTGTGAGTTATGCTCATATCCAGTGTGTAATGTGGAAATGCTGATATTTGTTACCATGTGGCATATAATTGCAGATATGTAAATCAATCCATCCTGTTGTTTCAATATTACGACATGTCTATAGANAACAAAAGGGTCAGAGGCAGCAAAAGGGTCAGCGGCAACAAAAGGATCAGCGGCAACCAAAGGATCAGCTGAAACAAAAGGGTCAGCGGCAACAAAAGGCGCACTGTGTGATATTGCTCCCTTGAAGAATAATACACCAACAGAAAAGTGAATTTAGATTTCATTTATCATTTTCCCAATTTTTTTTCAACCGCGGTATATCTTTTGGCATGAAATATGCACATATGTTGATTATTTCTTAATTAAACAACGCAAAATGAACAGCAGCACAAATTACCAAATACATATATAAAATAACGATTAAACAACGCGAAATAAAAAATGATGTATAAATAAAGACCAAACATCATAAAATGAAAAAACATATGTATAAGCAAGGATTAAAAATGTGAATGAACAGCGATATATTAGCAGGTGTCTCTGTCAATGCCAAATGAGCAAACGCAAAAAAGCAAAGATTTAACAACTCTAAATAACAATAACATCTACTTGTTCCTTATACATTGTGTCAGAATATATATTTGCGATCTATTTGTTCCTTATACATTGTGTCAGAATATATATGTGCGATCTACTTGTTCCTTATACATTGTGTCAGAATATATATGTGCGATCTACTTGTTCCTTATACATTGTGTCAGAATATATATGTGCGATCTACTTGTTCCTTATACATTGTGTCAGAATATATATGTGCGATCTACTTGTTCCTTATACATTGTGTCAGAATATATATGTGCGATCTACTTGTTCCTTATACATTGTGTCAGAATATATATGTGCGATCTACTTGTTCCTTATACATTGTGTCAGAATATATATGTGCGATCTACTTGTTCCTTATACATTGTGTCAGAATATATATGTGCGATCTACTTGTTCCTTATACATTGTGTCAGAATATATATGTGCGATCTACTTGTTCCTTATACATTGTGTCAGAATATATATGTGCGATCTACTTGTTCCTTATACATTGTGTCAGAATATATATGTGCGATCTACTTGTTCCTTATACATTGTGTCAGAATATATATGTGCGATCTACTTGTTCCTTATACATTGTGTCAGAATATATATGTGCGATCTACTTGTTCCTTATACATTGTGTCAGAATATATATTTGTGATCTACTTGTTCCTTATACATTGTGTCAGAATATATATGTGCGATCTACTTGTTCCTTATACATTGTGTCAGAATATATATTTGCGATCTACTTGGATTCCCATTTGCTTACGACCTCTTTACAATGGTTAACCAAGTTTAAATATATATGAAATATAGGTGAAATTTCTGTAAGGATTGACCTTCATTCTGACGGCATATACGCTAGTACAAGTATAAATACACAGAACCCTTTTCCATTGCGTATTTACTAAGCTGAAGAAGGGAAAGATGTAAACATAACCTAATGGACAGTATCAGAATATTCTAATCAACAGTATTATTATAATGAACACAATAATATTAATGTCATTATACACAGTATAATTAACAAGTTCCTATTTTGCATTTTTTAATTCTCTTTTCCCGGTATTGAACGTTTTGTTGGGCCATGACACCATCAGCGGGAGACACATTATCTTTGTGCAAGGTTTAAACTACAGATTATAGCTAACAGCCTAGAACGTATGGCCTATTGACATTGCGCCGTGATATGATATCGCCTCTCTCAACATCGCTCTAAACGTTATGAATCAAGTTACGTTCTACTGTCCAGTGTCATAGTTCTATAGTCTGAAGAGGATTAGAGATTGATCACGTGACACGCTATAGCAGCCAGTTATGGATATTTGGTCGTCATTCCGTTAACATTATAGGGTTACTATACTGAACAGAATGCAGCTTAACAGAGGGCACTCTCAGTCGACCGCTTCCATAGCTTTTGTGTTCACACTTGAATATGAAAGTCCTTAAGTCTGCTGAAACAGCTTAAAAAGACAACCACGCAAACAAACGACACAAAACAAAAACATATTAACATCCGTTGTTTACTGTTATGGTCGTACAATAAATATATATACGGTATACACGAAAGGTGCAGGTTATAACGCACTGGTTTTTGACAAGGTAGCGCAGGTTTGATTCTCGTTAGGACGTGAAAATGTATTGGACCTGCCCGACCACGTGGGGTTTTCACACTGTTTTCCGGTGTCTTACCACATTAAGACTTCCCGTGCGCTAACATCTGGGCAGTAATAGTAATAAATACAAGTTGTAAAAATATGTTTTAGATTTGTTGTAGAGTAAAAACCAAGGTTAAAGTTTGGCCTTAAACAAATCTAATTGTGAAACTGGAACTACTTTTTATAATTAATACAATGATATTGGCACAGATCTCATTTGTATGTTTTATTATTTGTTACGCAACTTATACAGACGATATCATTCTACCAAACTTACCACTCTCAAGTTTCAGTATTTGTTACAGAACCAATAACATGGCACTGAGGATATTTTCCAAGCACATACTTCGAATATTAAATTCTAACAACATATCACACGGGAAAAACATCTTTACCAGCGCAAATGATTCTATCTATCATGTTCTATCAATTAAATATGAACTGAAAAAGGATGAACTAAACTTGTACTTAATACGTCTCTATAGTTTCAACGTAAAATATAATATTGGCACACCATTACATATTGCTCAATGAAATGTTCCATCATTTAACTCCCACCCCATCTGTTTCATCAGTTGTTACGACCAATTCTATTTTTTCTTCTTTCGCCCCTTTGCATCATCGATGAATCCTAAAAGGACAAAACATCTGTATGGTCGTGCATCGCTTCGTTTTAGCAAACTGTATCTACTACCTAGTTTTATCAGGTGAAATCACACGGTTGTGTCTTACGTTCATCTTTCAAGCAAGGTGGGCTCCAATTCGTAGCCATTGTTGATGTGTGTGCTGTCGTCCGGAACAGATCGGGCGTTAGAGAGTCTAACAAAGAGAGACAACTCGTCCGATAATGTGGGAAGATGTTCCAAGAGGGATACTCGACAGGGAAAATGGATCGCGTGAGGGAAAAATCAAATGTTTTATAATCCTGTCATGTGATGTAAAATCGATGAGGAATAATAATACTTGTTGACTTCTCTGTCCCAAAGGTTTGCTGTAAGTTCTGTGGCCGCAACATTCTCTGAGCAGCGGCATGATTCAAAGTCTGCATACGCAGTCATTACGAATTGAAATTAAACGGTAATCTTGTAATGTTTCCAACTAAGTTAAGGAGATTAATGGACTTTCCTTACTGTTTCAAAGGTTGGTTTGGAGATTGCCACCATTTTTGCCCCAAGCATCACCGATAAATGCAGGAAGGAAGAAACAGCTGTATTGTGCAGCGTTATTTACTTTAATTATACACTGATGAAAGAGTTGTTTCCCCTGAATTAAATAATACTCTAAGTTTAATAATATGTCAAAAATGTATTTGATTGACTGAAGTACAAAATAATAATAGTAATAATATAACGGTGTGTTGTAGAAGCCATGTGTGCAGAATAATTAATTCATTTACACGTAGCTTCGATAACAATTAAATCTAACTCCGAAAACTGTGTTACCTATCCTGCTGAAGTGTCTGTCGCTGAGAGGCTGGTACTAACCTTATAGCTACAATATATCCCGGCACGGTTTACACAAAATACGATTTTTTTTTCTTTTCTGTTTCACAAAAGAACGTAAAAGCTGTCAATTTGTAACGATATAAAGGGGTTTATTGTCACATTCCCCGTTAAAAAGTGATGCGTCTTAAGAAATTCTAATACCAAAAAGCAGGTAAACGAACACCTACATGTATATCAAAGTATGGAGCAATCGTTTGCCTTAATGCTTTTTGATTATTAGATATTTGCTTTGTAAAAATATAAAATCAAATAAAGATATTAACGGCATTTCTAGTTGAAATATTACATATGTGATTAAAAATAAACAGTAAAATTTTATTTGTTTGATATAGACAACGTCATTAATAAACAAAAAACTCTTTTCACAATTGAAGTAGAAAGTCAAAGTAAACAAATTGGGTAACGTCAATATTGTACTACTATAAAGATTCGATGATATGGCAGATGTTGTAAACAACAAATTAAAAACTTGTCTTTCACCCTAAAAGTGAAGAAAATAAATCAAAGACAATGACTTTAAACCGTTTAAAACCGACATCATGGCATTCAGGTCCTCAAAATTGTTTTGTATACCCGTTATACCTCCGGAAACATTCAAACGAATAAGCTTGTTTTATTTTTAAGATTCCAAATACGTATAACAAAAGAACTTATATGAAAAGGAGAAAAATGCAATGGGGGTTTACAAAAGTGTCAGCAAAACGTTATTTCGAAATCAAACCGTTAAAACTAAAGAAAGATATGAACAATGAAAATTGTATCAAGTGTTTCGGGAAGAGAAATCAGTTTCTAGTTATTCGACGATACCCGTTACTAAGTGGTTTGGTTTGTCTGTGATTTAATGTTTACATCTCTGCCTTCTTCAGCTTAGTTAACTCTGACTACGTACAATGTTAAATGACCGTATACGCAATGAACAAAAGGCTCGGCGAATTGATACCTGTATCAAATATGGCGCCGTTCATGCTTTAGTTAGATAACTGTTCGATGAAAGCCATTGTTTGGTTCCTTCAATATATAGAACCACGGAACATATTTGAGATACATTATTTCGATTATACAACAAAGGATGATGGCAAACATGGCTAAAATGACAATAACAGCTCATTTAACTCGTGGTAATAAATGTTTTCTTGACAAAACGTAATCAGTTCACGCCTTTTAAAGTGCGATAACCAGACATAACTTTTGTCGCATTCTGTGTTAATGTGTAACGAAGTTTCCTTATATAAACTTAATTCCGTTAACATTATAGGGTTACAATACTGAACAGAATGCAGCTTAACAGAGGGCACTCTCAGTCGACCGCTTCTATAGCTTTTATGTTTACACTTGAATATAAAAGTCCTTAAGTCTGCTGAAACAGCTTAAAAGGACAACCACGCAAACAAACGACACAAAACAAAAACATATTAACATCCGTTGTTTAATGTTATGGTCGTACAATAAATATATATACGGTATACACGAAAGGTGCAGGTGATAACGAACTGGTTTTTGACAAGGTAGCGCAGGTTGGATTCTCGTTAGGACGTGAACATGTATTGGACCTGCCCGACCACGTGGGGTTTTCACACTGTTTTCTGGTGTCTTACCACATTAAGACTTCCCGTGCGCTAACATCTGGGCAGTTATAGTAATAAATACAAGTTGTAAAAATATGTTTTAGATTTGATGTAGAGTAAAAACCAAGGTTAAAGTTTGGCCTTAAACAAATATAATTGTGAAACTGGAACTACTTTTTATAATTAATACAATGGTATTGGCACAGATCTCATTTGTATGTTTTATTATTTATTACGCAACTTATACAGACGATATAATTCTACCAAACTTACCACTCTCAAGTTTCAGTATTTGTTACAGAACCAATAACATGGCACTGAGGATATTTTCCAAGCACATACTTCGAATATTAAATTCTAACAACATATCACACGGGAAAAACATCTTTACCAGCGCAAATAATTCTATCTATCAAGTTCTATCAATTAAATATGAACTGAAAAAAGGATGAACTAAACTTGTAATAAATACGTCTCTATAGTTTCAACGTAAAATATTATATTGGCACACCTTCACATATTGCTCAATGAAATGTTCCATCTTTTAACTCCCACCCCATCTGTTTCAGCAGTTGTTACGACCAATTTGTTTTTTTCTTCTTTCGCCCCTTTGCATCATCGATGAATCCTAAAAGGACAAAACATCTGTATGGTCGTGCATCGTTACGTTTTAGCAAACTGTATCTACTACCTAGTTTTATCAGGTGAAATCACACGATTGTGACTTACGTTCATCTTTCAAGCAAGGTGGGCTCCAATTCGTAGCCATTGTTGATGTGTGTGCTGTCGTCCGGAACAGATCGGGCGTTAGAGAGTCTAACAAAGAGAGACAACTCGTCCGATAATGAGGGAAGATGTTCCAAGAGGGATACTCGACAGGGAAAATGGATTGCGTGAGGGAAAAATCAAATGTTTTATAATCCTATCATGTGATGTAAAATCGATGAGGAATAATAATACTTGTTGACTGCTCTGTCCCAAAGGTTTGCTGTAAGTTCTGTGGCCGCAACATTCTCTGAGCAGCGGCATGATTCAAAGTATGCATACGCAGTCATTACGAATTGAAATTAAACGGTAATCTTTTAATGTTTCCAACTAAGTTAAGGAGTTTAATGAACTTTCCTTACTGTTTCCAAGGTAGGTTTGGGGATTGCCACCAGTTTTGCCCCAAGCATCACCGATAAATGCAGGAAGGAAGAAACAGCTGTATTGTGCAGCGTTATTTACTTTAATTATACACTGATGAAAGAGTTGTTTCCCCTGATTTAAATAATACTCTAAGTTTAATAATATGTCAAAAATGTATTTGATTGACTGAAGTACAAAAAAATAATAGTAATAATATAACGGTGTGTTGTAGAAGCCATGTGTGCAGAATGATTAATTCATTTACACGTAGCTTCGATAACAATTAAATCTAACTACCAAAACTGTGTTACCTGTCATGCTGAAGTGTCTGTCCCTGAGAGGCTGGTACCAACCTTATAGCTACAATATATCCCGGCACGGTTTACATAAAATACGATTTTTTTCTTTTCTGTTTCACAAAAGAATGTAAAAGCTGTCAATTTGTAACGATATAAAGGGGTTTATTGGCACATTCCCCGTTAAAAAGTGATGCGTCTTAAGAAATTCCAATACCAAAAAGCAGGTAAACGAACACCTACATGTATATCAAAGTATGGAGAAATCGTTTGCCTTAATGCTTTTTGATTATTTGATATTTGCTTTGTAAAAATATAAAATGAAATAAAGATATGAACGGCATTTCTAGTTGAAATATTACATATATGATTAAAAATAAACAGTAAAATTTTATTTGTTTGATATAGACAACGTCATTAATAAACAAAAAACTCTTTTCACAATTGAAGTAGAAAGTCAAAGTAAACAAATTGGGTAACGTCAATATTGTACTACTATAAATATTCGATGATATGGCAGATGTTGTAAACAACAAATTAAAAACTTGTCTTTCACCCTAAAAGTGAAGAAAATAAATCAAAGACAATGACTTTAAACCGTTTAAAACCGACATCATGGCATTCAGGTCCTCAAAATTGTTTTGTATACCCGTTATACCTCCGGAAACATTCAAACGAATAAGCTTGTTTTATTTTTAAGATTCCAAATACGTATAACAAAAGAACTTATATGAAAAGGAGAAAAATGCAATGGGGGTTTACAAAAGTGTCAGCAAAACGTTATTTCGAAATCAAACCGTTAAAACTAAAGAAAGATATGAACAATGAAAATTGTATCAAGTGTTTCGGGAAGAGAAATCAGTTTCTAGTTATTCGACGATACCCGTTACTAAGTGGTTTGGTTTGTCTGTGATTTAATGTTTACATCTCTGCCTTCTTCAGCTTAGTTAACTCTGACTACGTACAATGTTAAATGACCGTATACGCAATGAACAAAAGGCTCGGCGAATTGATACCTGTATCAAATATGGCGCCGTTCATGCTTTAGTTAGATAACTGTTCGATGAAAGCCATTGTTTGGTTCCTTCAATATATAGAACCACGGAACATATTTGAGATACATTATTTCGATTAAACAACAAAGGATGATGGCAAACATGGCTAAAATGACAATAACAGCTCATTTAACTCGTGGTAATAAATGTTTTCTTGACAAAACGAAATCAGTTCACGCCTTTTAAAGTACGATAACCAGACATAACTTTTGTCGCATTCTGTGTTAATGTGTAACGAAGTTTCCTTATATAAACTTAATACAGAATATATTCCTTTAAATATCACGTTTTCAGCATTTTTGCAAATTTAATTATAAATATAATGAGAACCATCTATTTTCTTAAGATTGTAATGCCATGGAAATGCACTGTTATACAATTCTCGTTTATATACAGCTCATAACTGTTAAAATTGTACGAAAATGTAATTATAAATGCACCTAGTAATAATTATTTGTATTGGTTTCCCTTAAAAGGTTTCCTTTATTTTGCTCGGTGGAAGCATAAATGAGGTATAAATCAATTCTGAAAACAAAACAGTTCTAGAGTTGTCTGGAACACCTTCTAGTAGCAGACACTTTGGACAACGTGTTATCGCTGGCTATGGTTGTTGCTCAACTAAACTATTTTCCAAACATTTATTGTAATTTAATTTATAAAAAATATTATAAACCCTATTAGTGTTTTTCCAAATGTGTGTTTCGGAATAATCAAACATGGATGTTTCTTTGAGCTGACACTCAGTACTATAAGAGTCCGAAAAGGACAAAAATTCCATATGATGCAGTGAGATCTTTATGTCCCAGCTCCAATATGGATGCCATAAAAGGAAATATGGGTTCATGAAATTATTTAACATCAGTACAGAGGGCGCTGCAGTCACACTTACAGTTCACCTGGAGCGAAATAGTTGTTTTTTATAAGAGATTGACTGATTAACACTAAAATATGCTATTTTTATCGTGGGATTATTTTTACCGTCTTTACAAGGCCTCAGTTAATTTGTATATGTAGATTTTGCCAACATGCACGGACTAGGCCATACCTTGGTGTACAGAAATGCACCCGTTCTTTGAATTAGTTTGAGTACCGGTAAAGGGGCATGCGATTGCGAGAAGAATTTCAAATTGTAATGACTTTGGCATATTTGGATCGAATGACATCAAAATATAAGTTTTGAACAATATCCATTAAGGACGTGAAATGGATTAATCGTGCTTAGTCATATAACCCTAATTTTGTCGCCTTGCATCTGCCCATGGCAGGACAAATATTTCATTTATTTAAACTACGGACAAAGGGAATAAAAAAGTGTCTAATTCAAAGATAGAACTTAAATCCAACCACAATTGGAAAAACAAACATTACAAAGAAATATCTACAGCTAGAGATCAGTCGGTTCTTTTAGCACTTTAATATTTACTACAGGATAATGCAGAAGGGGACACGATGTGGGCATATCCCTTGACACACGTATTAAACAATTAATACAAGAAAGATATATCCTTAGAGATATGTTTTAAATGTAAAACTCTGATGGAAACCAAATTGTATTAAGCTGCAGTAACACCTTAGTTTGAGGATAAACCGTGTTTTGGTGTATTCCTGACCGATTAATTGAGTTATGCTAACATTAACCGAATTCTTCTGTATAACGTATTACAATGCGTAATTTGGAAGATCTTTGTATTTATAGACTCATTCAGTCAAAAAGAATATGAATAGTACTAAAGGAAATCTCTATAATCTACTGACATTCCATAGTCAGAATATATATAAATGTTGATCTGTTGATCATATAAAAAACAACAGTCACAATAATAAATCATTAGACCAGACCTGAAACTATAACCTGAAGTCAAGTTACTAAATGTGCTATAAGTAGTTATTATCCCATTTGTGTCAGTAGACGTTACCTTTAGGTACCAAATAAACAAATCATTTTGACATGACACATACAAAATGTAGAGACTTAAGGAAATCTGATAAAGATACATTCCAAAATGGCCTGTGTTAGAAGCCATTTATTAAAATTGAGAGAAAAACAGAAAAGGTTGGGTCGTTAAATCAATGAAGAATCAACTATCAGTTCTATATTAGCAAAAAAAAATCATAGGATATACGTGGCGATGTTGACGTCTCCCAAATGGCATAAGATATTATAGATCACAAAAAATATAATGCGATATAATACCCTGATTGGCCTCTAACCAGAACCAGCCTCGCTAGCAAATAACTATGGGTAACTCAAAAAGATGTCAATGTAATTAAGAATGTACCACACGGATCGGTACTAAGTCCTGTACTCTTCTTTACCACAAGGCTGGTTGGATCAACAACAAAGATCATTCAAGGGCGTGTCTCCATGAGTGTTATAATGTGTGCATGTGTGCTGGAGACAGATTATTTTGGTGTATGTGCCTCCTTGTCGAACCTCAGGTCTGGTGCCAACTTTAATGTGCAACCTCACTGAAATACTATACTTGAGAAACACAGCACATCATTCCGCCGAGTTATTATACTGACAACGGTTGCATCCCTAATGCAGGAAAAACAACTACCATTTTTTATGACTTTGGAATGTCCCGGCTGGGGGAAAAAAACGATTGTCTTCCTCATCTGGGCGAACGTTCAACACTATAACCAGATTGGAGGTAATGCCAAGACACTAGGAAAGAAAAGGTAGCTAGAAGAAACCAGAAATGTAAAAAACTAAATATCGCAATGGGTGCAGCAGATATATTTTTGTCACTTTTGTGTCCCAATATAGAGGGCACAAAAGCAAATCCACAATGCTGCAGGCGTTCCCACATTACTCGCGACTTACAATACATGCAGTGGTTAACAGCAGGTGTATGCTCTTCTTGATCCTCCCCCACAGGAGTGCTTACCATAAGGATCAGTACTTAGTCCAATACATTTCCTCATTTCATAAATTACCTTCCTCTGCGTTCTGTAAACATACCCTTTTAAAATCTTTACACAGATCACTTCAGTATGAATTAATAGATAAATTGAAAATGTAGGTGATGGAAACCCTCTAAGCGTACATATTGACAATGGCAAAGCGATATCGAGAAAGTATTAACAATACGAAATATCTCTTGCAAATGTAAGGAATTTCTACCGCATGTTATCAGAGTTATGTTAAATGCATACACTTCCAACCACTTCTAAACTACTCTATGCCGACATGTTTAACAGTGCTAAATTAAATTAATGTTAGGGATTTTAAATAATTAACTGGTTTACCAGAGTCATATTAAAGGAGGCAGCGGTTTCTTTTAAAGGCTGATAAGCAACAATTTAATATCATAAAACTATACTCGTATATAATTAAATGAATGGCTGAGCATATATCGGATTAATAAATTCTTTGTAATAAATAACGTATGTAAATATTTGACATAATGATTGAATGGATGTCTTTAATAAACCAAACCTTACATTTATTAATGTAGAACATCCTATGGATGTCACGTAGCTTAATATAGAACGCATTGCGATATTCTTATCATTGTGATTATGTCGAGCATCAAGTAGATCATGGCCTCTCTTCATTTAATAATGCCTGATGTATTGTGATTATCTCATCCAGAATTAGTTTTGTTTCATCACCGGTGTTTAGTATATCCCCAGACGTCTGCTCACAGCGAGATCACGTGACATATTTCTTTAGACGATATAAATGTGTGGTGAGGAAAAATGAGCTGTATTCAGTACTTAAGTGCATCCAAAGGTAATCAAGACACCGCAGATCAGCCGTTTGATCAGACGAGGATGTCTGAAGAAGAATCCAGTATTTACAACAAGTAAACGTGCCTCGAGTACATTTCCGGACACATATATCGTTAAATCGCCATTTTGTTCTACAAGGTGGCAACGTTTATTATCGGGATGTGGCACCTTTGTTCAGACAGAATAATAATTAAACGATGGATCACAAGCTGCATGATAAACTTTATTGTTTTGTCTTAACGAAGATATGTTTACAAGTTATGGCGGAGCGAGGATAACGTAAATGCGTACCAACACACTTCCTCTGGTTCGATTTCGACATCCAGATATATCGTTGTAATATAGACACTTGTCCAAGTTTGAGTGTACCGGTCAGTCTGTTTGCCTCAAGGTTACCAACTCCACTCATGTCGCATTCGATTATTGGATAGACACTCAGTAGTTTGATCGAAGACTAGCTCAAATCAGCTGTTGTCTGGACAGGTATTTAAAGGACTGGTGGTGGTGATTCTTTGATTAAGATGTCTTGGTTTTCTCCCGTGAGGATCCGATCAGACTCAACGAAATAGATAGAGTTCTTCGAACGTGGCTATCAAAAGTGTGATTGCAATATGATAGCTGTCATTGCTAAAGCAACGGTTTATTGATTTAATCATTGTAGGGTAAAAACTGTATTCGTATAAAAAAACACTAGAATAACTTCCTAGCTAAAAAACAATCAAATTAGGGGAAAAAAGAGAAAAGAAAAATAGCACGAAATCTATTGAAAAAGGACAAGGATAATAACGGCAGGTTGTCTACAAAGGTAAGCGCAGTTTTACTTTATCGATGACAAACGCCATGCAGATCTTGGCTTATCCAAGTCAAGTTACGTCCTCAAAGTAGGCACTGACAATGAAACCACAAATCACGTATAATTTAAAAGCAAAATAAAAAACGTAAATATTTACATCTCGCACAATTACATTTAAAATTTAAAAATCATATCATAGTGGCGACAGTAAGGTTTGCTCTTGATCATCCTGTCACATTTCGACATCAGAAACGGACACCGTGGTATTCAGAACAAGCCTGGGGATATCGAATCAACAAGACATATTAACATCGTAAGTTGTTGGTGGTACCATAAAGAAAGGGAAAGTTTACGATAGGAAAACCGAAAGCGCCATGTTGGTGAGACAGCTGAGTATGTCGGTAAGTAGCCCCGTTTTGTAACTGAACATAGAGGCTAGCGGCTGAAGTATAAAATCCGATGTGTCGTCAATCAATAAAGTTCAAGAGGCCACGGTATAAACGATCATCGAGATCAACTTATTTGTTTTGTTGTATCTAAAGAGAGACCATCGTCGAGATATATCTGAAAGTGAAGTTGAAGGACTTGGCATGATGTCTCGGTAATGCTCTTCAATAAACCATAAGTCATAAAAAACAGTCGACGAGAAGAGGATATATTTAGTTCCGATGGCATTTCTGAAGCCGAACTCAACAAAGAAATTGACAACCAGGTACACACTACTATTTCTTCAAAAGCGTAAAGTTCATTTTTGCCTTTGTAATGTTTTCCAAAAATAATTCTCTTAAACAGTTCACAGCCACATTGTTCCATGCTGGAGAAAGCTATCGTAATAAGAGAACGAATGGATTGTTCCACTTTGGTATGAGGTATGGTAGTGTACAAAGTAGGAACAGTGACTTGTTCCGAAAGAAAACTTTTTGGGGAAAGGCTGTTAAAAACTTAACGACAAGTTGTTTTGGAGTTGGTCAAAATTCACATTCAACATTTCTCATGTAAGATTAAACCATTCTGAAAGTGAATCCAACCCTGAACCCTTAATGACAAAGTCGTGTATCTATACATTAAAGCCAATATTGCTATCGACAGTTACTACGAGCTAAGCGGGACTATATTTAGCAGGAGATGTGTCGAACAAGAATATCCTAAAGGAGTTAATCTAAAGCATGTTGTTCTAGTATTTGCTAGGGTAAAAAGTAAAAAGGGTCTGGTTACTTTTTTACTTAAGTTAGAGGATATAGGTTCCCCCACACCGTTATGAATAATGTATTTACATTGGATGGATGTGGATGTACTTTTGTTATACCTCTATATGGATAGCACCCTGTTCACTAGACAAGACATATTTTTAAACATTTAAATTGATTCTCCTGCAGCCCCAATATATATACTTGCATATAGACGAATATACGGCAAAGTCCGTCAAAATGAATATACCTATCGAGGCATACCGATAGTTATCCTTGAATAATAAATGTATGAGATGATTTTCCTTTATTCTAACTGGCTAATCCTTGGTCTCTCATTCGTCGATATATAGCATATCGACCCCCTCTTTCTGTTTTGTCTTATACGTGTCCTTTCGACGTTACGTTTCTTAATTTGGACCCGGACACTTCGTTCGGATTACCAACTCTTGACTCTCACTGCTCACTGGATATCTTATACCTCATGTTATTTAAAGAAATGATAAGTCGTCAGTCGATAACACTCTATCAGGTCCTTATAACAACAGGTCGACCTCTACAGAAGTCAATAATTGATAAATGTCGGTACTTTACACAAACATAAAACATATGCCATGGTTCAGTACATACGAATACGTCCGTATTTATATGTATGATTAAGTTTAAAAACACAATACAAGTTTAGGATAATCCTAAATAACGGTACAAAATATATCCTTTTAAACCAACCCCTTTAACAGATTAACAGTCCATTGGATTATACCCAGAAAGAATGAAACAAATACAATATTGTTTAAGTGGAAATTTCATGGAGAGAATTTTTTTGCTTTTGTCCGATACAGAGGTGTATGCCGACACCTTTAAACATGTTTACAATCCATTGAATACAGGAAATAACATAAGGAAAAACTTGAAATTATTGCGTGTAGAAATGTATGGTTACCTTTGAACGTATTTCAGTTTGGACATTTGCGTGTTGACAATGGTCTTGGATCAATGGACCCTGAATATTTATTTGAATAATCTATGAATATAAATTTGTAAGTTATGGTTTTCGTGCTAATCTCCCAAACGCAAAAACATTTCCACGCCGCGAACGTTTCAACTATGGTATGTCACATTTCTACACGTAAATACAAGACAAGCCATGGTTCTGAAACTACTGTAGAGAATGCAGCTGTTTTTGTTTATGAATCTTTAGGAAGGTTTCTTTCTTGGAAAGGCAGCAAAAAGTTCAAGCATTCAGAGAATTGTTCAAAAAATGTTTGGAGATACATGTTTACCCTGTTGGATGTTACACTCCTCCCCCCCCCCCCCTTTCTATTTTAAAATCATCATAATGGAATTGTCAAATTATAATGTAATTTGATAAACTAGCTGAAACCAATTTATGTTTAAATGTAAAGTGTTGGAAGCTCCTATTAATAAGGAAAAGTCAGACAGGCTAATACAAATAGTAACCAGTTAAATTTAAATTTGCAGAAATTACAAACAATTTAGATAGGTTTACTTTATTTACCGCGTAAGGTAGTGGTCCCAGGTGAGGTGTATTCTTACGTGCGCCTATTGACCGAAAAAGTATATGGGGAGAGAAAAATCAAACCGCGACATCCCAAACAGTTCAATCAAAGGTCCGTTTGGACTCGTAAGTATGGAGTGCATTAACCAAAAGCGTCGATTGTTCATTTCGTCCACGAATGTTGCATCTATGGTTCATTTATCTGTTTGGACAGAATTACGTTTTATTTTTGGGCGAGAAAAGGCCTTGACTTGATTCCGTGTACCATTACGTTTAGAAAACTTTTTTTGGTGCTACTGCTATAAAAATGTTGTCTGAAATTGCCAACAAGCCGGCTTTATTTCCTTCGCGTAGTAGATGGTGTTTCCGACTTCTTCCAAAGAATACAAACTAAATTGTTTTTGTTCTGTTGATTAACCTGCCAATGACTGACGACTGTTCATGTCACTCCTATAAACACCTGATTTACTTCTTTAATTTAAACATTGGTGACATCTTTTGGGTGCTATATCACGCAGACTCCTAAGGTTTGTTTTCGAGAGCTGTGAACGTGAAAGAGGCTTTATTATCACAGAGGACTCATTTGGCATGCAAAACAGCATTTAACTATTAAGAAAAAAGTCATCAAAACGATCTTGGATTCAAGTCAGTTCTTACACTATCTGCATCCAATATAATTCATTACAATTTTCTTTCTCGTACTGAGGCATACTGACAGATCTTTCAAATGTAATCAAATGAAAGGTTTTGGAAATTATCAACCATAACTTATGCCACCGCCTATTTATCAACCATCGACTATTAACAAAATGCCAATACAACCATTAACAAGAGAAGGCCTTTTTAGAAAAAAAATTGAAAAAGAGCATTTACTATAGGAGAGCAATTTCGTAGGAGACAATGGGTTGATGAGTACAATAGAATAAAAGGAGAAAAAAAGGAAAACAGAAATGAAAGAAATAGAGTATAATAGAAACAAATCATAATAGAATACCATTACCACGGGAAGTTCAATAGAGACAACACATGGCATCGTCAACACAGTATGACAAAAAAGGAACTCAAAGATCAAAAGAATGGAAATCCTTTCATAACGTGTTCAGAAACACCTAGGGGCAAAAAGTGCCTATACAACTCTATACGACATCACTGAGTGACTCCTTTTGACCTTGACGTATGCAAAAGAGGAACTCGTTTTCAATGCGCTGTAAGTGTTTGAACACTGAACATTTGGTTCACTAGTCTAACGCATTCCGAATCAGCTAAAGAGAAACCCCCGAAGCTAAGTCTGCAGGAATCGGTTAGTATTTTAACAGGATGGTAAATATTATCTTCAGCTGGTATTCGATGTAAAATATGCCAGAATACATTAAAAGTGCATGCTATAGTCAACCATGGGGACTGGTATTCCTCTAGTCGAGTCAACTACCTTGTATTGTGACGTAAAGTAGTCAAACAAAGGCAAACACGTATGTTCAGTTTTCTTGCTCCATTTCTGTCTATTGCCGTTATGGCTCCCCTGTAATAGAACATATCTTGCACATTACCAACAATAAAATACAGCAAACTTGACTAGAAATGAAGACACAATAATTTGTCAGACAGAAGAAGATACTTATATTTCTACAATTGTATGTAAGTCAGGTCATGAGGACGATTCAGAATGCAACAGTGTAGATTGTTGCTTCTATGGTAGAAAACCCTGGATGTTCAATAAAAAGATTTGTCAACATGTATAGTATTATTCTACCTTGGGCGAGTGACAGAAAATAATCCAACTTGAGGAGCGATTATTTCAGTAACCACTCAAACAACAGAAATTTGGCATGTTTTGTTTCAAGTGATTTCTCCTATAATAGTTGTGACATCAGCATTTATTATCCCTTTGAAAATATAAGCGCACTTTGTTTTGGTGAGTTCTGATGGATGTATGTTTTTGTACATACATTGCAACTCTGGGTAAGCCAAAAAATAGCTTTGTTTGAAATACAAAACAGGCTATGTTGACTTTCTGCCTAAACTGATACGACGAATCGTAGCATGTAAGTCAAGAGGAACTCACATATCAATTTTAACAGCATATCAATGAAATATTGATTAGAAGTTGCTCCTTTCTCATGGCCTGACCCTATTCTATGTTAACGGATGATCATTGTTTTTTATATAAGTTGGCCTAACTTCGGGCTACAGTTCTAAGAAAGGATGATAGTTGTAAACTGTTATAGTACAGCCCTGGTAGATGTCACGCTAACTCTACTTGCAATGAGACCTTTAAAAATAGCTTCATTTGGATTTGTCCCTTTCATATTTTCCATTCCTCCCCAAATGACGTTCATGTTCTCAATGTTTTCTGTGTATTACTTTGGGAATCATTTTCTCTTTTTATCGAATTATTTGAAAGTCGGAATATGTTTTTTTTTTTTTTTATTAATTTCTATTTCTAACTTAGATAACATTAAAAGGATTATTTTCTATTACTTTTGTATCAAAAAATCATATTATTTGATAGCAAACATATAATACAATATTCTAAATACACATGATCCATTATCTTAGAAACGTGTTATCGTCGAATTTCAACAAAACACAAACGTGATTAAAATAGGTTTAAACAAGCTTCGCGAAACTATTTCCTATAAAACATGAAACAAAAACATATTCTTTTTCTCTATTTCAATTCAATGCTTTCTAGAAACATTGCTTCCGAAATACCACGACATTATAAACCTAGTTTGTGCAGTTACCTCAGATTGATTCCAGTTGCGGACCTCATGATCACAAAGGAACGTCACCAATAGGATGTATAACGGTCTTTGACTTGACGAGCTACGATAACTGATATAACACGAGAACCAGAGACCATACCGTTACATAATAACGTTTTTTGCATGTGTACAGTACAAAGACACAGGATGCTACATTTTATGTAAGTTATAGTGTATAACAAGTCCATACAGTATTGTCAGGATGACCTTTTTAGAGTAGTATAGTATACTTTATTTAATAGTGTTAAAAACATTCAGACATGGTTGGATTTCCTCCACTTATCAGGTATCATCTCATAAAAACCCATTTGGGAGATTTTATAATCTGTATTCCAGCAATATATCATACCATAAGAAAGTGGTCAGAAACAATATCAGTGTTGACATACATCCTGTAACATATTCACTCTTTGTAAGTTATTGGCAGTGCTTCTTTTTGTATGGGTAAAGACATACTATAGTTCCATAACCGGATTATATTAGAATATACATTTATGATATAACTTAAAATCTCGATAAAAAATCCTTATTTGAAAATAGGCTGGCATTGCAAATATAAGCCTTGGATTTCGGACAATCAAACATAACTCGATTACAAGCTATCTTTGTAAGTGGAAGTGTAAAAATACACCATTGTAGGCTAACTGTCGAAATAATCTAGAAAATAAAAAAAGGCCAGCTGCGAAAACAAGTCTAGGAATCCTTATTGAAAATTAGAATAAGCTGCGGCTTGTTATTTGTTAGGGCATTTGAGATAAGGATCAGACATCCTCAATACTTCTAACAAACTTTACCTGATTTATTCCTCATTGATATTTTTTTTACGCAGTATGTGTATTTAAGGAGAATATAAACAAACTACCTGAGTGTAAACATTTGCGATGTCATAACAGAGATAGTCTGACCCCAAAAAAATATATCCGAAAGTAAAACTCCACTATCCCGAATACTCACATTGTGATAATCTGGACTTTAGTTTTTGAAGATATTTCTACCTGAGAATATTTTAATGTGTTTTTATCAGACTGCTGCCTTTTACATGATCTTGGATAGTCACGTGACGTTGGGAGCAGTAGGGAGCTCTAGTAAGTCGTCCTGGTTACGGAATGCCTGCCGCAGCAAAGTCACGTGATAGTGATAGTACGAGGGAGCTCTAGTCAGTCGTCCTGGATACGGAATGCCTGCCGCAGCATAGTCACGTGATAGTGATAGTACGAGGGAGCTCTAGTCAGTCGTCTTGGTTACGGAATGCCTGCCGCAGAATAGTCACGTGATAGTGATAGTACGAGGGAGCTCTAGTCAGTCGTCCTGGTTACGGAATGCCTGCTGCAGCATAGTCACGTGACAGTGGCAGTCGCCTACATACTCGTTGTGGCTTTTGTTACGTTTTTTGTAATACACATGTAAGAACCCAAACTTTTAATGTCTCTATCTTGTTTTTTCACAAATAGTTTGTTCTTTTTCTGATCTGCCATTCTTGGTAAAATTGACTATTTATCATGTGAAGATGAAATTGCGTCTATTGATTACCATGGTTTGAACATTTTCAGTGTCCATGTTTTTGCCGTGTTTATGTAATTCTGTCTGCCCGTTTGACAGACTTACTCTGTGTTTCAGATACGTAGTGTTCGTAACCACAGTCTAGACACTCGGCAGGTGAGTGGAATCACTATTCACAGTCACATTTGCAGGCCCGTTGTAATCAACTGTTTACGAGTGTACAAGTAAGGTAACATGCCTTTCTGTCTCAGTACTAATGTTAACTACATGAGTATGGTGGTCTATAGTGTATGATGCAAAGTAAACAGTGTATATTTTGTATAGTCTAGAATGTATATTTGGTAAAATATACAACATACATTCTGCATTGTATACAATTTACATTCTGCAAACATATATGTAGTTTGCGATGTACAATCTACTCAGTTATATAATGTTTTTGCCATACAGTTTACAGTGTACATACTGCATACTATACAACGTGAATTAAGTCTCATTAAGCATCGACAGTAGTAACAGGAGTCCCATAGCTACTTCAAGTCGTTGTTGATAAAAGTCACGGCAGTGTACATACAGTGTACCAGCTCCTGCTATCACTGACTTCTCGACATCCCAAGTCAGGCAATAGTAAATAGTCTTACAACTTTAGTCTGAGAACCAAACAATATTTCCGAGCAATGTTTTTTAATTGACACCTATTTTTTCTAGATAATATTGAAAACCTCCAAGAACTAAGAAAGAGAGATCATTCTACAAAGCTTCCTAACAATTTTTTTATTTCCATGTGGCGTTATCAGTGGCTAACTGTGATTCGACCAATCGATCATTTTTATTGCTATTCTAAATGAAAAGTTATGACGTCACGTTTTTTATTTTTAACTCCTTAGTAGAATTAAGAAAATTGTAGTTCGAGAGCTAGAGGGCATTGAATACAGTCAGAGAGACCCACGAGACGTACATGCATGTTGCCACAAAATACAGTCCGTCTACCCCATATAAGTACAGCTAGGAAGAATTGTGTGTCTTATTCGAAGGCATCTTATCACTTGTGTTATATATTTTTCATATTTAAATGTCAAAATTTAAATTGGCTCTTTCTGAATTCGAGTTCAATGGGGCTTTCTTTTATCGTATGATAATGATAAAGCAGGGTTATGTCAACCCAGTTTTTCATCATTATGATAAAAGGTTTTTTTCGGCGTTTTTCTTAATTTATAATTTCTGTTACAATTGACAAATCGTTACTTTGCCTCAGTGTTGAATTATTATACAGTTGATGTTTTGACATTTGGCTGATGGGGTGAACATCCGTTTTATCCGCCCACCTGCTGATGTTGGTGAAGATAACTGTTTACATCACTCCACATCAACGAGCCCTGATATTAGATTATCAGTTTTAATCACCATATATCAAACAGTATTTTCACCGATTGTAAAATATACCACTGTATTTTTTTTATATAAAATGTCAAAGCGTCACTTCAACTATTGATCGTCCTTTTTTCCATTTGTGCTAATTCTGTTCATCAAGTGCTTCTGGGATTTCGTTGTACCCTGACACATCACGTGCCTCGGAGGTGATATTGTTAAATATTTCCTGCGCTGTATATATGTTGTGCATGCTTTAAATCACTATAACATATATAAACAACATACCAAATTCCGGACGAAGGTTGCATTTTCAATAATTAAAACCGATAAAGAACGCGTTTCCATTGTGTGTTGTTGACACTATCCCTGTTCTGGCTTTGAGAGCCTGACACTCCTTGTATTTTGCCAAGATTTTACCGACCTTTTTAAGAAACTTTTTTCACTGTTTTTAGCTTTATGCAAGTTATCCATAATCTAAACCAAATGATAATAAAAAGTAGAATTACTCGGTACACCATTGTTACAGTAGAAATAACAATGAAACCATGACATGTGAATATGCCGCCTTGTTCATTTGCCTCGTAGATCGCCAGCTAGTTTAGAAACAAAAAAGGACAAGTTGCCTTTTCAAAACTCTAGGGTTGCACACATAAAACGCTATGACCAATACATATATCACATGGGATTCATTTAAGTTATAAGATTTGTCGAATAACAACTTACAAAACTTATTCATTCCATTGCAAAGGTCGGCAGGTTTCAGTCAAACCTCAGCTAATTGGTCATTTCCAAAAGTAACAAAATACATGCCAATGAATGTTTGCGCTATCCAATATCCACCTACGATCAACTGACGGGATAAGTAGGGTTACTTTAAGCATCTTTCGACGCGACTGATTACGTTGGATTATGGTAAAGTTTTGATAAAAAGCAGCTTAATTATCTTTTGGTGATGTATGTAATTTGTTTAATTTTTTCACAGCCTACTCACGTGTTCTTGTTTTACAGTAAATTGTTTTTCAGCTGATATTAACTGAGTTTCAATGCTGATCTGAACATGACTAATCAATCTAAATCCCTAATAAAATCCAGCAAGACTTTCTATCATTTACCGTGTCATTAGCTACAAAATTACGCTTTATCAAAAACCAGCTAATATAAATACTGTGAATATAAAATAACAAAACTAACCTGAACAATTTGTCAGACTGTCATAGCATGCACGGTACGGATTAATGATAATCATGGGGCAAGAAAGACGAATAAATATATATTGTCAATCCTTTTATCTTATAACTTTACAATATTAAATCAAATCATGTCAAATCGAAGATGGTTCCCCAGATGCATTATTTTAGTAATATAAAAGATTAGATTGGGTGTTTGTCCCCCGTTGTGTTGTTAATCATTAATCTCAATAGCATATCTGTCACGTGTGTGATTTTTTTCAAACGTTCCATATATGCATTATAGTTGATCGATGTTAAAACAGCTGAGCTAAGCGCCTGGTGCCCTGTTCTCTGTTAAACTACTGCCTCCCGATCACTACTGATAACAGCTTACAATCAAACAATAGGACATAGACCTGCTTTATAAAACGGTAGGTATTAAGGAGTGCCATCTATTAGCTTCTCGTATCGTTGTTTAAATCGCTTTAAAAGTAGGTCAAAGTCAAAGATTGAACAGTGTCACAACTGTGATAAGTAAATCAGAATAAATGTACATACTAGGGCAATGCTCGCACTTAAACTCGGTACACAAACACAATTAAAGTATTGTAGAAAGGCCTGAACAAAACACGAAGTTATTGTGAACTCTAACAAAACCAAGTAGGCTAAACCGGGTGCTCCAAGAGATAAACTGTTTACCAAACCACACGTGGCATTTAGTTTGATTTTTTTTTTGAAAGGAATGACCGTGAAAATATGTTTATATTTTGTTTTATCAAACATCAATCGTCACATATCACAGCATGAGAAAATACTATGGAGCTAGGCCGTATGGTTCTTTAGAAGAAGTCCTTAATTAATTAGTGCCAGGTGAGCTTATAACAGGACGCGTAGCTGAGTGGTATGGACGAGCAATCGTATCCTGCAGTTCTAGTGACATCTGGCTGGAAGTCTCGAAATCGATTTTTTTGTATATTAACGAATACTTATCTAATTTTTTAAAAAGTCTGTTTCAACAGTAATTTAGACCAATTTTGAAAACAACGTTTAAGCCTGTAGCATCACCGATAAGTCAAAGAAGGACGAAGTGGCTGCAATATGCAGTGCTATCCATTTTTGGGATATTGTATCTTTTACCAAATTTTACAGGTTCAATAACCGTTGTATATATATATCATTAGCGTGTACTATATGCTAATGATATATATATATATATATATATATATTACAAAGATAAGGAAACTTATCCAGTAGCTTATTTAAATAGATACAAATATATAGCGTACATCTTTAATAGTCAGCATTGATGTCCTAGTTATGGGATTATTAATGATTTGTTGACGGATACTCATTAATTGTGTGTACATAGTTTTCTTGTTCTCCATCAATTATGTCAATAAGCTACATCATCCCTTTTAATTAGTGTACACAAAAAACGGGCACTGTGTTACACTACGCACGCGGTGTCAATTGACGTTTTACAGCGGGGAGTATAAATCAGCAAGGGAACCCTCAAAGACACGTTAAAAAGCTCATTATCCCTGATGAATGAGCACAGACCGTAAGAAGGGAGAAATGTATAATTATAAGCGTGAACGTAAAAACTATGACTCAAATGGATTTGATTTAATTATGTAAATATAAAAAAGTTTCGTGTGCAAAAACTGCAATCCATGATGAAAATTAATTTTGATTTTAGAAATGAATTATTTTCTTTGAAATTAAAACAACATAACGGTCTCACATAACCGGTTTAAAAAAAACTAGTTTTCATTAGGATAGGGATATTTGGATTAAAAGAAATTAACAAATATTACGTATAGATTATTAATCATCGATGCAAATTAGACTGCACCTCTCTATGTAGATTGGGAACTACATATGTGGCTTATGTTTGATATTTCAGAATATGTATTGTCTTGTTGTAGTTAGAAAAAAACATGACATTTGGAAATTGTAAGATACACATGATCTTATGATTGAAACAAGCCTTACAAACTATCTAATTAGATATTGTCTAAATTTAATTCGATCAAACCTTTTTAAAACAATTAATGTTGAAGACTGTTTGGTATGCATTGTCTTGTTGGAATTGGAAGAAACCTTATCAAAACATTTCCTGTTTGATTTTGTAGGCCAAGCTTTGATCTTAATGTAAATGGAACCAGCCTCATTGCAGCATTTCCTGACCCACATTGTACCAAGAACACACTCATAAAAGCAGAAAATAATGTGACACCAGTGTATCAACATAGATATTGATTTCTCTATGGGCTTACTTTAAGAATAATGTGCTCACATAAGTGAGTTTTGGGTAATTACTCCCAATAATTGAGATTCATTATCATCTTGACAGTACATAAGCACTGCATTCTCACCTAAATTGAAAACAAAGTGCTGAGCAGCGTGACAGCAAACCTCTAGAGGCCATGGAGCTGGTATTCAGCATAATGTTACAATGTTTTGTCCGATATTTGCTCGTCGGGACTAATAATTTCCAGGTCGTTTTGCTATAAAACCTTGTCATTGAAAACACTCACATCTTTGTAATCTTTAATTTTTTTCTAGCTGACAACACTTTTTATCTGACGTCACATGGACGGTTGACTTTTTGCTGTACTTTAGTGCGCTAATGCAACCTTCATTCGTCCTAGACATGGTTTTATCTATTTCAATCGTACAGAACATGGCATCTCGAAAACCCACATATTAATACTCTTAGCCAACTGCTGACAGATTAAACTTTAAACATATTAAATATACATGTTAGATTGAGTCAGACTTCATTAGCATATAACTTGGCTTACCCTGAGTACAAATTATGCATGTTCAGGATTTATGTAGAGGATGTTATATTCGTGTCAATGTCATATTTAATTTATCAAACGAGTTCAATAATTTGATATGACACGAGCCTTTAGGGGAGTGCCATAACAAATTATTAAACGAGTTCATTAATTTGATTTGACACGAGCCTTAAGGGGAGTGCCATAACAAATTATTAAACGAGTTTAATAAGTTCAACATGACATGGACACGAGTGTAAGATTATATTTATCACATAATATTCATAACTTAAAAACAAATTCAAACACAATTATGCTTTATCAGCTGACTCTATAAAGATAAAAACCAAAGTACTCTGATCTAGTAGTCGATATCAATGGAAAGCTTCAGGTAGATTCTTGCGGCGCGTTTTAATAAATAGTATTGTCGTTCCGCGTAGTGCAAAGTAGTTCCAGAATTCCTTTCTAAATAATGAACAGTTTTAAATGCAATGAAATAATGATGACATAATAAACATTTAAAACCCTTTTAAAATAACAGTAAACAATAAAGTAGTAACTGTAGTGGCGTAGGAATATGTTATTACGGTGTTGACCAATCGCAGCATGCACAAGATACAAGATACAAGAAATTTAATTTAACGTCGCATACAGGTAAACAGGGAACATTAGCTTTTGAGAGCTATTATTGCGACAAACATCTGGAAAAATAACAATAACATATTATATTACAAGTAAAGGGAGATAATCACATATATTAATAAAAAAACACCAGTAATAATCATCACAGAAAAAGAAAGTATACATATCCCAGATTTCTAAGTGATTGGGAGTCCCCTACCTACAAAGGCCCCCGGGATATATATATAAAACTAGTGTTAATATATGAAAAGAATTAAATGTGATCACAGATAAGAAGTATTCAGAATAGGTAAATAAAAGACATAGTTAATAGTGAATGAACACTTGTATATCACACAAGAATTACTTAGGACTTAGGATTAAAAAACTATGAATAGGAATATACATACAATGCTTATATAGCAAAGAATAGAAATTGACAGAATATACACTATTATATTGTAAATTAAAAATGATACCGAAATCAATTGACAAAATTTATCAAGTTTTGTAAAGATTTTTTTTAGAAAATATGGAATTAAAATTCAAATAAGATGCAGCAAAATTAAAGAATAGAATTAAAACATATAAGAAATGAGATAAGACAATAAAAGTATCACACAATCCAAAATGTCAGGTGGCAGAGGTAACCAGGGCACAGTATGAAGTATCACTCTTTGCAGATATTGCAAAGGTAGATGGGGCCATCCCAGGAATGGACCAGCCTCCTGAATTCTTTTGGGAGACTGTTCCACACCCGGGCGGCCTCAAAAGCAAACGATTTATGTCCATACTTCACAGTGTTGACCCTGGGCACCTCTGCAGTATTTTCTTTCCTGAAGTCATAATTAGACATCTTAATATTTACAAGATTATGAATATATTCAGGAGAAATTTTGTTAATGATTTTAAAAACCTCACAACCAATTTCCTTCAGAGCCTGTCGCTGTTGGTAATACTGAGTAAGTGTCTGAAGGATGAGTTGGGATCATTATGTATAGACCTTAAAGCTCTTTCTTGTATCTTTTCTAGCTTTCTGACACTCTTTATGGAACAAGAGTGCCAGACTAAAAGACAATAGCTAACATTTGAAACAATAAATGACTTATAAATTACAAGTATACCTTGTTTGGTTAAAAAAACTCCCAAATCACTTTAAAATAGACAATTGCCATGAGGCTTTCCTACAAATTTCAGAGATATGAGCTTCAAAATTTAAAAATGAATCAAAGTTCACACCTAAAAGTTTGTCAACACTGTCAGGAACATTATCTATTTCGCCAATACTAAAAGACTGTATAGCATCTACCGAACGTTTCCCTTTACAAATGGTCTGGATTTATCAGGGTTTGCTTTCATCTGGTTTAATTTAAATCAGTCTTTTACATTTTGACAGTCATTTTCAATATTATGTTTTAAAGCATCTGCGTCTTTATTTGATTCACTGAAAGTGTTGTCGTCTGCATAATTATATGATTTACAGGATGTCACATATAAAAACATATCATTTACAAATACATTAAAAAACAAGGGTTCTAAAATAGAACCATGGGGTACCCCTTCTGCACTTCCATCCAGTCACCACATTTGGAGCCATTTTTTACCTGCTGCTTCCTGCTGGTCAGGTAGCTGGACACCAGGTTAACTGAGGCTTTGCTCAGGCCATAGGCCTCCAGCTTCCCAACCAACAAGTTATGAGGAAGACAGTCAAAAGCCTAGGTTTTATTACACGTGTGTATTAACATATTTAAGACATGGCCTTATGACATAGTAAAATGGGTCAGTTATGTGATAAATAGATATATTCATGACTTTTTAAGCATCAGCAACAAAAAACCTAGAATATAAAGCTTTATTTAATGTACCTGATATACTAGCTATACATAGACCTCGTTTGACTTTGTTGTCTGAATTGTTTGTTATAGTTTAATTAGACATAACCCTTGTTGAGAAAACCGAAAGAATACTTAAGTGACACAAAACCGTTGTTCGAACCTTGATTAAACTTAAATGGAAAGATCTTCATGCTGACCATTACATAGTTTAAAAATCAAGACCATACGTTCCGGAAGGATAAGTGGATGTTATGCGTGTTGAAAATTCAGGAAGTGATCAAACGGTTTTTGTGGTCGTAAAGCAAACTATAAAATATTGCTCCGGCCGCACTTTGCTTGTTTGACTCAAGTAAGGAATTGCATAAACCACAGTAGGCACAGGAACGAAAGAATATGTTACAGTAGGCAAAGGAACGAGAGAATATGTTACAGTAGGCACAGGAACGAGATAATATGTTACAGTAGGCACAGGGACGTGAGAATATGTTACAGTAGGTACAGGAACGAGAGAATATGTTACAGTAGGCACAGGAACGAGATAATATGTTACAGTAGGCACAGGGACGTGAGAATATGTTACAGTAGGTACAGGAACGAGAGAATATGTTACAGTAGGCACAGGAACGAGATAATATGTTACAGTAGGCACAGGGACGTGAGAATATGTTACAGTAGGTACAGGAACGAGAGAATATGTTACAGTAGGCACAGGAACGAGATAATATGTTACAGTAGGCACAGGGACGTGAGAATATGTTACAGTAGGCACAGGGACGTGAGAATATATGACAGTATGCACAGGAACGTGAAAATGTGGTACAGAAAGCACAGGGACGTGAAAGTTTGTTACAGTATGCACAGGGGCGTGATAATTTGTTACAGTATGCACAGGGACTTGGAAATGTGTTACAGAAAGCACAGTGAGGTGATAATTTGATACGGCAGGTATATTGAAACATTTGATGTTTAATGTTTATCTGTTTAAGGGTTAAGAACAGCTATCAGTACAAATGCCTCCCTAATAATGATAAATAATAGAAGGGACGAAACTCTTTATGTCAAAAATCTTCCCAATGCAACTTGATTGCAGCAAATATCCCATTTTTGATGAGTGGATAAGACACGCTTGATATCGTTGGAAAGATGTAAATTATTTTACTTTCAATAACATTGTATTTCAACGGAAAATGTATTCTCCTTACACAGACATGACCTTCGTTTATTCTTTCGAAATATTCTCAGTTGGTGTGCGCTTTTAGCATATTCATGAGGACCCTTAAAAAGATTACAGTTGTCTCAATATCTAACAAGGGCATTTTTTTCATAAATAAATATGATATTGAATGAAAAATTAAAATGGCTTTTATCCGCGAATGATGTCGACTCCCGTACACAGTGTCCAGAGAGATACAGGTTGGCGACGACTATGGACCAAGATACAAGAAACTGTATTAACGTCGCATAAAGTAAAGAAAAACATTAGCTCTTGAGAGCAATTATTGCGACAATCGGAACTCCTCGGTCGTTGCTTTTCGTTCACGGAAATGGCCGAGTGGTTACGATTGGACTACATGTATGTATGGACAAGTCTTTTGTCACCTTTAGGATCATATTTGAAATATTCTTTTTCCTTGTGCGAAATCAGGGCCAGTGATCTTGAGTAGCGCCCATTTGTGTGTCGTGTTGTTTCGAGGGCGCGATATTACCTTGATTAGACCTAGATTTACGTGGCGGTGTCGTTGATGAAGCAAAAGATGCTTACTCCTCCTTTCCGGCTCATTGTACCTTTTCAGGGACATGCAAGTTAATCCTGGCGAGGTGCAAAGTTTCGTGATGACTAAGATCAATAAAAAATGGAAAAGTTTCCATTCATTTTTGAGATGCTGTTAGTTATGTTTTAGGTACTAATACGCAATCATTTTAAATTGATTGAAAAAAGACACATAATAATGTTGTTGTTCCATTTAATCTGAAAACCTGGTTTCTCAAAGATGTGTTGATGAAATGCATTTCTTCTAGAATTTAAAAGCTTATCAACTCCCAAAAAACTTATTGAACGACAGAGGTGTTGGTGAAACACACATTTTAAATAAACTGGTTTGTTCAAAATCATGAGCAATACAACAAAATGATTTAAACAATGGCCTCCGTTGAATTCGTACTTTTTTCCACGTATTAAACCCTAATATAGTACTAAATTTGATGCTTGATAATAGGTAAGTAAATCTTATTAACATCAAACTACTCAAGACCGTTTCGTTACCTACGCTGAGAGATGCGTAGGTAACGAAGAGGTCTTGAGAAGTCTGTCACGTTTTACTTAAATGTGAATTTGCTTAGAATGAATTAAAATCATACATTAAAGTATGTACCGTTTGTTGTTGTTTCTGTTGCCCCTGCTGTTGCCGTTGTTACGCAAAGAAATCAATTGTTTGTTGGTCCCAAAACTGTAACACACATCACAGCACTAGCCAATAGAAAAACATAATAATGAAAACAGGATTTTAGTTTTTTTTCTATTGGCTATATACATGTTCCTACGCATTTGTGTGACACGGTGACATTTCAAGTTAAAAAACAGTGAGATGGGAAATAACAACTGAATTGAGTAAATGATTACGTTTAGATGAAAACAATACAAAAACAAATTGGATTAGAACATACAATACGGTTCTCCTCGTGGAACAGCTACCTTTCTATTTTAAGTTGTACCACGTTTCATGCCAGTATATTTGGTTCCTGTCTAAATCTTAATGATTATCTGCAGTACTAGTATTCAATATTGAATCGAGGATTACATTACGTTCGGAAGTGCAAATATCCTTGGAGTGAGAGAAACGACATGCATTTATCGGTATCGCCGTACCGCGCTAGAATGGAACATACGGCTCGAATTATCTAAGATTACACCATTGTTTGTCTAAAAATAAAAACAAATGATAAAAAAAGGAAAGAAAGAAATAACATATCACTGAAGTACGATCTTTTTCTAAAGAAGACGCGTTCCAGTAACTGTGAGCCTTAATGTCTTTGATGCATAAATGACTATTGATCTGGTGAACAACATATAGTTGTTTGTTAGCGAAAGTGATGGATTGTTGAAATACGTGATGTGCTGTATGATAAAGTACATGTATGTACTGCTTACAAAAGGAAGACAGAGAAAGACAGACGGACAGTCAATAAATCACAGAGAGAGAGAGAGAGAGAGAGAGAGAGAGAGAGAGAGAGAGAGAGAGAGAGAGAGAGAGGGA